>NC_083597.1:30232469-30535499 GCF_020882245.1 Rhopalosiphum padi | reverse complement strand
CACAATTTTTATTTATAAGCATTTAAAGTTTAAAAAAAAATTCCAGCGTCAATATATAAAACATTTTATGAGCGTATGAAATTTTATTTTTTACGAAATCACGTAAAATAACGATATATTACAATTTAAATATAAGTTATAGTAATATAATTTATCCAACCAATTATCATTGACTGACAACTCATCTCCGTTCAGAATCGTTTTTCGTATACAATGATACCCGTCATTTCATTCAAATTTAACACATCCACACGACCAGTGACCTACTCACCATCTCTACTATACAGCGGAGCGATACCCACTTGCCCACTTTTTTTTTTATCTTATAAATTTAAAAAGTTAAATAATTATAATTTTTTTGTTTTATATGATTTATTTTGATATAATTTTCATAACTTTTTAAAAACAATTGTATTCAATAACTAACATTGAGGACGGTGTCGAATTAAATCGGTTGCCCGAATTCAATGCAGAACTCCGACAAAATCAACGCACGAGCTTTAATATATAACCGACTTTAAACAAAAGATACAATATTGTTTCTTGTAAATTTAATACATATTTACTAACATAACATTTTTTTTTTGTGATAGTACACAGTCACTAGCACTCTAAGCAATGTGTTTGTATATTCATAAGTTCATAACATATTATTATTAAATTACAATTTTTACACATATTTTCATAAACAGGAATGGAATTTTGGTTGTTTACTTACATTGGCGATTATTTATTCAAACATTCCTTTTATTGCATTATCTATACGGTCTATTTAACTCGGGATAAAAAATTTAATAAAATGTACACTTTTATGTCGAACGTTGACTATGATACATATATTAGTTTGTGATTAATTTAATTATTCTCAAATATAACAAGTTTTATAATCATTTATTTTTATATTAAAAATGTGTTTTTCTTTTCAAATAAATACCAGGTTATTTAGCAATATTTATTTATACTACGAAAATTTTTTGTGATTTGGGAAGGTCAATAATCTATCACTGTTTTGGTAACAAATTAATTTATTAAATTATTATATAGTTAATTATTGTTTTCAATTATCTAGTAATAACCATTCTATCTCGATACCAATGAAATAAGATAACCATACGTAACAAATTATACTCACAGTTAATTATTAAAATCCACCTTCAGATTTCAGATATATACTTAAAATTTTAAATGAATCTATTTGACTTATTTCCCTTGGTAAAATTACCACGCAATAACCTTTAAATTCTATTAGATTTGGTAACTACTATATGTAAAATAAAGATTGTATTCGATTCTATCTCTATGTATAATTATAATTATAGGTATACAGACCCTGTTGTTTTATTATTACTTATTACGAATTTATGATATTATTATTTGAACTGTATACAGAATAAGACCGTATTTTATATAATTATATAGAAGTATTAGAGCCCCAGACATAAATTCCGGCGTTTCTTTGTTAAGTTTAACTTAAATGCCAATATGCCTTAATTGAATAACTTTGAAAATTATTTTGGTAATTTTTTATCATATTTTGGATATTTTGATCTATTAATATTAGTTGTGCCGAATCCGTTAATATAATACGAAAAACCTAAAATATGCACTAAAAGCATAATTAATATAGAAATATGATCAAACAAGTAAAAATCGAACAAATATTCAAAAATATATAAATTTAAATTCTTTGAGTAATGAAACAAATTTTTATTTTATTCCACATTAATTTAGATGTAATTTAAAAAAATGATAAATGCATAAACATCCGTTTCTTATATTATTAGTTTTATTTATATAATATGATACATTTAAAGTTATTTTTTATTTATAATAATTATAATATATAATTCAATATTTTTATGTAAAAATCTACAAGAAGAAGAAAGTAAGAATCTATAATTAAATAATTGTTTTTAGATGAATAATATCTTGGAACATTCATAATTTTGGCGGTATCATGGCTTATTGCAGAAAGCTTAACAAAAACAAAAATTACGAGAACTGCTATTCTTTGAACGGACTATTTGTACTGGTTTTTACAATGGTAAATACAATATAAATTGATAATTATAATTAAGAAAATATTTTAATTTTATTAAAGTGTATATCAAAATAACAAATATTTTGATATACATAAAAATTTACACAAAATAATTTAAAATTTAAAACGAGCATTAAAAAAAAATCAGTATTTTATCATATTTAACAAGTTATTCCTCAATATATTTTAGTAGTAAATATTTAAAAAAAGATTTAACAAAAGATTTGAAACTAAAATTTACATAATATAAAAAAAAATATTGAATAAGCTATGAGGAATTTAAAATGATATAAATAAAGTATCTATATGTGTACGTAATAAATATACCAATAAACTGCAGAATCTTACCTCTTTCATTATTAGATTTAGTAAAAATATAAATACAGCTTTTCACAATTATTTTCGACGATAATATTAACATTTTCAAAATTATTAATGTTATAAAATTAATAAATGGTTTTTCCTTTAGATTTTGATATTTGAATCAGTTAGTAGTACATTGGACACGGAGTCAAATAATACCAATTGTTCAAATGCACTAACATGCACTAAATGTACAATCAAAGCTCAATGCCAATGGTCTTTAAAACAACAGGAATGTATAAAAAAGACAAATTTTTCAAATTTAACAGCCACAAGTATTGGGGAGTGTCCACAGTTTTCAGTTGATAAACAATATAGTTATGATAAATTTTATGATTTATATGGTTTTGTTTATTTTAATTACACTTTAAATGTATCAAACGATTTAGTAGGTTTCAAGAATTATCTTCGAACCAGTCAAATTTATTTGCATACAATGTCATCCATTTTTAGTCCCACGTTTAATAAAGAAAAAAATGATTATTTTTTTTCAATAGCTCTTTGGAAAATATCACGTGAATTATCCAATCAGCCGTTCACTGATTTTTTATTTATTAATTTCAATAATGTCATTTTGCGGTTCGACAACGTCGCCGATCATTATGTTACGTTTTATCCACGTGATCAATGTACCGACCACGAAAAGGACAAATTCTGTGCGATTTGTGCATGGAACAACAATTCGTATTTTAACTACTTGAAATGGTGTTCGAAGGACAACGTCTGTGAGGGTCGAAAGCAGTTGTACCTGAAGAACGACGCCGAAGAATTATTAAATGAATATAGAATAATATTTAATTTTAACAACCGGATGAAAGAAGCTTACGTGACGAACGAATGTCCTGAAGTAAACGTGATAGCGGTCAATCCGCTGTCTGGACATCGTGGTGGTGGAACGGTGGTAACGATCACAGTTAGAAACCACAGAATACTTGCCGAGGACACGACGATACAGGTGATGGTGGCAGGAATGGTGTGCATGAACCCCAGAACATCAGGACCCGAGACGATCACTTGCACTACGTCACTATGGGTAAACGTCAACGAAGAACCACCGATCCCCGGTCCGATCCTAGTCATATACTCGTCGGACAAAGGTAGATTAACGATCGAATCATCGCAGACATTTCAGTATGACGTCCATCCGACTTGTGGCTCGCCCAGACCCGTACTGGACGAGAACCAACGACTTAGAGCCTCAGAATCGGGAGACATCATCGTGCCGGTGCGTGGTGTTCATTTCGTCAAACCATGTGTTGTATCCTCCGCCCAACTCTTCGTCGTACTGACAAATGGTACTATGCAGTTCGCGTCCATTCATTGTGATATACCGGTCAACGACACATATATGGTCTGTCGATCACCGAGAGTTGACAGCCGTGTATGGCGTGACGAATATGATTCGTTTAATGATGAACTCTTATTGGATTTCGGGTTGAATGTAATGAATTTCATCGGAAATCAGTCGCTGTTGGTGAAAGGGCCATCGGGCGGTTTTCACGTACTCTTCGATCCGGTGCTAATGGATTTTAATATAACAGATAGTAATGGTTCAGTAGAATTCAACGGGCGCTACTTGAATCACGTGCAGTCCGACGTCATTCTAATAAGGATCCCAAAATCATCGGCGAAACGTTGCAAATCCGTTCTGGATTGCTTAGTCGTGGCGTGTTGTGAAAATGTGGTGATTTCAGAACAACGTATAATATGCAAGCCGAACGTGACCATCGATCCAGCTGCCACTGAATCGCGCAACATCTTGGTCACGATCGGTGATCGGTTGTCGTACACCGTGCCCAATAGATTTCCACCCCCCGATTTAACTACAATCTGGTGGTCTACGTGTCTGTTGCTTGTTTTTGCGTTGGTTTTTTATCTAAAGACCGAAAGTAAGTACGGCTTGACGAAAACGGTTGATGACCCACTGGTGTCTTTCACGAGATCACAAACTGACGGACACTACGATATAGTTTTAAATAGTTAATTTACTAGCAGTGTATTGATTTTGGTTGTTATTATTAACTAAACATAATATATTCCAAAATAACAAGTGTTTTTTCCCCAATATTATTCCCAAAAATGAACTTGTTTTGATAAATTATGTAAAAAATTATTTTTAAAATATTGCAAATATTTCTCACTGTGTTCTGTTATTTATATCTCGAGTAATTCTTCACCAAAGAAATTTTAAAATAAAATTTTTTTTTGCTTATTCGGCAATTAACACGACACAGTTTTCGAGATTGGTATAACGTCCAAAAATTATATATTGTTAGTTTAGTTATATGTTTGTTTAAATAGACAAATAAAAAATTACATATATTAATAGTTTCACAAATAATATAATATTATCATTTTCTTTATAAACTTAATCAAACAGTGCTTAAATACGTAAAAAATGTAATCATTAACGTAGAATTTTTGTGATTTGTGATTTAAAATTAGTATTGTTTTTAAATATTAAATTACCTACGATTATGGTATAAATTAATGTACTAAATAATAATAGCAGATAATCACCAATTTTTTATTTATTTCATTGATAGAGTTATAATTAGTAGATAATATTGAAATGCATAAAACATCGTCTAATTAATATATTTATACCATATAATTGAATAATTAAGAATTTTCATAAAGTGATGTATTCCACGTGTATATGAAATATGACTATTTAAGTTAAGTATTAGCCATTAAATAATTCTTATAAAATTAAAATTTACTTGTTAGAAAAAGTATTAAATATATATTTCTAAGTTAATAACTGATAACTTACATCATTTCCATCAAAAAACCCTATTTTATATAACCGTTAAATAACATTTTAATTACCGTATAATGTACTATGAAGTAAAAAAAACACTTACTCATAAAAAAAATATAATGTATTTATACTATTTTTTCCATTAGATTAATATCAAATAACATACTAATCAAAGAATATATAATATATAGTATCTGAATTCAATGATGAATCCTTGTATACGAAAAACGATTCAGAGTAGATGAGATTGTTTGAGCAGAATCTATTTGAAGTATAGTTTATGCTATATTATATTTAAAATATTATTAGCATTTTAATAATTCAGTAAAGGTAAGACTAATGTTTGTCAACCATATTATACGGAACTTGTGTAATTACTTATGGGCCAAAGAAAGATGTTTATATGTTATATGTGTTTTAATAAGTACAAATAACTTGAAATTATTCTAAAATATTATAAGAAATGTATTATGTATGAAACATAATACTGTATATAATGTAAGTGATTAAAATCTGTACGATTAATATGATTTGAAATAAACTTAATTATGATTCTAAGCAAAGCATTTGTATGTTAATATAATATATTATTATTAAATTTAAATTTTTATACATATTTTCGTAAATAGTCAAGAATGGAATTTTAGGTGTATATTAACATTGGCGATTATTTATCCAAACATTCCTTTGATTGTATTATCTATGATCTATTTAACACGGAATGAAGTTTGATAAATAATTTAATAAAATGTACACTTTTATGTCGAACGTTGACTATGATACATATAAGTTTGTGATTAAATTTAATTACTCTCAATTATAACAAGCTTTATAATCATTTATTTTTATATTAAATAGATGTTTTTTTTTAAATAAATACAAGTTATTTAGTAATATTTGTTTATACGACGAACATTTTTTGTGACTTGGGAAGGTCGATCATCTATCGCTATTTTGGTAACAAATTGATTTTTAATATTAATATGTATTTAATGATTGTCTGCCCGGTAATAATTATTCTATTTCGATACCAATGAAATAAGATAAACATACGTAACAAAGTATACTCACTGTTAATTATTAAAATATACATCTTCAGATTTTGGATATACCTATAATTTTAAATGAATCTATTTTTCGCATTTCCCAGTGGCGGTTTTTAGGGCGGTGAAGAGACGCTCACCCCTCACCCCTAGGATTTTTTTTGTGTCAACTTTTATGTTCTGTATGTAATATTATTATTTTCACAATAAATGTTCAAGCTTTTTTTTTGTATCAACATGAAACACTGAATAAATAAAAAAGAAATATTGATATTATTGTTTAATTTTTCTTTACTTTAAATAATTTAATTTTTATCAATTTTTTATTAAATTTTGTTTAATGATTATTATGCTTACTATTTTTAATGTAATTAAATTACTTTTATAAGCTTATTAGTTGATTTGTTTTGCGTGTCAAATTTTTTTAATTCATATTATACTAAATGCGTAAATTGCTTTAAATTTATTACTTCAGTTATACATTTATAATTTAAATTTTTTTTAGATTGTAGTCAAAACTACGGACTTTTTACTATATTATATAATAGTATGTACACGTTTAAAGTTAAGTATAAATCAGAGACTGATACTTACTTTATATACCAATAAAACTAAACTATTTGAATTATGAAATAAAACATAAAAGTTATTTGTTATTAGATGTTAAAAATGTTATTTATTATATGTTATATTATATAATGTTATATTTATAGGACCATTTACAGATTTTATTCTTTTTTGATATATGTAATTATGGTGGTGAAGAGCGTAAACAATTGAAAATAGCCCCCACCCTAGATGTTATATCAAAACCGCCACTGGCTATTTCCTTGCGAAAATCACCACGCAATAACCTTAAAATTCTATTAGATTTGGTATTATATGTAGAATAAAGATTATACCTATAATTTAGGTACTAGCTATTCAATTATATTATTATTATAATTACAAATATACAAGCCATTTTATTTTATTATTACTTATTATTGTTGATTACGATTTTATTATTTGGACTGATGTAAATAAAATAAAATCGTATTTTGTATAATGTTTAGAAGTAGAGTCAAAAACATAATTCTTCAGTTACTTTTGTTAAATTTAACTTAACAAATAGTTAAATACTTCAATTGAATAATGTTTACAAAAATTTTATAAATTTGAAAAATATAGTGGGCGATACGTCTTTTTAGTTAAAAAGTACATTGTCTATAATTATTGTATAATTTTTGTAAGTTTCCTCAATTATACAATAATTTCAAAAAAACCGATATCATAAATATATATTATCATAATATATACATTTATTAGTTCTATTTATATATAATACATTATAATACGTTATTTTTTATTTATAATATTTTAATATTTATATTGAAGTAAAATAATCAATTTATATCTATTAGCATGTATACATTTATTAGTACATTAATTAAGTTATTTATAATAAATAATAATTATAATACTTTTATTGAATAATTTTTATAAACATTTTATAATTTTGAAAAATATAAAGGATGATACGTCTTTTTAATTAAAATAGCATTGTCTATAATTATTGTATAATTGAAGAAACTAGCAAAAATTTATTATAATTGTAATATTTATTTCGATATTTTGAAGTAAAAATCTTAAAAGTATCTATAACTAAATAATTGTTTTTAGATGAATAATATCTTGGAACATTCATAATTTTGGCGGTATTATGGCTTATTGTAAAAAGCTTAACAAAAACAAAAAATGCGGGAACTGCTATTCTTTGAACGGACTATTTGTACTGGTTTTTACGATGGTAAATACAATATAAATTGATAATTATAATTAAGAAAATATTTTAATTTTATTGAAGTGTATATCAAAATATTTGTTCAATAATACTTAAAAAATTTACACAAAATAATTTAAAATTTAAAACGAGCATTGAAAAAAATCAGTATTTTATCATATTCAACAAGTTATTCTATTCTCAATATATTTTAGTAGTAAATATTTTAAAAAATGTTTAATAATATGATTTGAAACTGAAATTTACATAATATAAGAAAAAATTTTGAATAAGTTATAAGAAGTTTAAAATTATATAAATAAAGTATGTATATGTAAACGTAATAAATATAATAATAAACTGCAGAATCTTATCTCGTTCTATGATTTAGTAAAAATATAAATACAACTTTTCACAATTTTCCGGTTATAGTATTACCATTTTAAAAATTTTAATATTAAAAAAAAATAAACAGTATTATAATCAGGTATTTAGAATGTAAATAAAAATTAATAAATGATTTTTTTTTCATTAGATTTTGATGTTTGAATCAGTTAGAAGTACATTGGAAACGGAGTCAAATAATACCAGTTGTTCAAATGCACTAACATGCACTAAATGTACAATCAAAGCTCAATGCCAATGGTCTCTAAAACAACAGGAATGTATAGAAAAGACAAATTTTTCAAATTTAACAGCCACAAGTATTTGGCTTTGTCCACAGCTTTCAGTTGATAAACATTATAATTATGATAGTAGTTTTATTTCTCTGAAATACACTTTGAAGGTATCAAACGATTTAGTAGGATTCACGAATTATCTTCGAAATAGTCAAATGTTTTTACGAAGAACATCGTCCTTTCATAGTGCTATAGTTAAGCAGATAATAAATCATAGTTTTATATTTAGATTCAACACACCGACAGAGTACTTCAATATATTGAATAATCAGTCTATCACTGAATTTCTTTTTATTGAGTTCAATGACGTAATGCTGCGGTTCAACAACATCGCCGATCATTATGTTACGTTTTATAGACGTGATGATAAATGTGCCAATGACGAGAAGGACAAATCCTGTGCGACTTGTGCATGGAATTACAATGGGTATTCTAACTACTTGAAATGGTGTTCGATCGACAACGTCTGTGAAGGTCGAAAGCAGTTGTACCTGAAGAACAGATCCGAAGAAATATTTCCTATAAATCAATTTGTAGACCAGCGGATTGAAGAAGCCTACGTGACGAAGGACTGTTCCGAAGTGAAAGTGATAGACGTACACCCGCTGTCTGGACCGCATACTGGTGGAACGGTGATAACGATCACAGTTAGAAACCACAAAATATTTGCGGAGGACACGACGATACAGGTGATGGTAGCAGGAACGGTGTGTACGAACCCCAGAACATCAGGACCCGAGACGATCATTTGCACTACGTCACCTTGGGTAAACGTTACAGGAGAACCACCGACTCTCGGTCCGATCCTGGTCAAATACTCGTCGGACAAAGGTCGATTAACGATCGAATCGTCGCAGAGGTTCCAGTATGACGTGACTTGTGGCTCGACCAGTCCCAAACTGGACGAGAACCAACGACTTAGAGCCTCAGAATCGGGAGACATCATCGTGCCGGTGCGTGGTGTTCATTTCGTCAAACCATGTGTTGTATCCTCCGCCCAACTCTTCGTCGTACTGACAAATGGTACTATGCAGTTCGCGTCCAATCATTGTGATATACCGGTCAACGACACATATATGGTCTGTCGATCACCGAGAGTTGACAGCCGTGTATGGCGTGACGAATATGATTCGTTTAATGATGAACTCTTATTGGATTTCGGGTTGAATGTAATGAATTTCATCGGAAATCAGTCGCTGTTGGTGAAAGGGCCATCGGGCGAATTTCACGTACTCTTCGATCCGGTGCTAGTGGATTTTAATATAATAGATAGTAATGGTTCAGTAGAATTCAACGGGCGCTACTTGAATCACGTGCAGTCCGACGTCATTCTAATAAGGATCCCAAAATCATCGGAGAAACGTTGCAAATCCGTTCTGGACTGCTTAGTCGTGGCGTGTTGCGAAAATGTGGTGATTTCAGAACAACGTATAATATGCAAGCCGAATGTGACCATCACTCCAGCTGCCACTTCATCGCGCAACATCTTGGTCATGATTGGCGATCGGTTGTCGTACACCGTGCCCAATAGATCGCTACCCCCCGTACAAGGGTCCATAATTTCCGGCTGGCGCAGTGTTATCATCTGGTTGTCCGCGTGTCTGTTTATTGTTTGCGTGTTGCTTTTTTATCTTAGAAATAGAAGTCAGTACAGATTGACAAAATCTGTTGACGACCCATCAGTTGCTTCCACGAGATCACAAGCTGGTCTACACTACGATGTAATTTTAAATAGTTAATTTAGTAGCAGTGTATTCATTTTGGCTGTAATTACTTATTATTATCTAAACATAATATATTACAAAATAATACGCGTTTTATTTCCAATTATCCCAAAAAATAAACATGTTTTGATAAAATATGTATAAAATAGTTTTTAGAATATTTCAAATAATTTTATGTTATTCAATGTTTTGAGGACGCCATTATAAAATTATACCAATATTAATATGCTCACTGTGTTATATTATTTTTTATTTATATCTTGAGAAATTCTTCACCAAAGAAATTTTAAAATTAAAATTGTTTTTGCTTATTCGGCAATTAACACCAAACAGTTAATAAACTATTCGTTATTTCCAGAAATTATATTGTGATATCACTATCAGCTTGTTTCAATAGACAATTAAAAGAATACACATGTTAGATGTTTCACAAATAACATAATAATTATTTATTTTTTTATATATTTTATCAAACTGTGTTTAAATATTTAATAATTTTGATGTTGAACGTAGAATTTGTGTAGTTTGTGCTTTTAAAGCAATACTGTATTTTAAATACTGAATTACGATCGTGGTATATATCAATCGTATATGTATGAACTGTACCTACTTAGTAATAATAGCAGATAATCACTATAGTTATGTAATATCGTAATTATTATTAGTAGATATTTTTGAAATTTTAAAACACTGCCTAATTAGTATAAATTATACCATGTATCATATGAATCAAGGGATATATTTATTATATATATTACCATATGAATGTATTATATACTTGAATTCAATGATTAATCCTTGTGTAGTGTGTACGAAAAACTGTTCAGAGCCGATGAAATTTTTTGATAAGATTCTATTTTAAGTATAGTTATGGAAGTTATGCTATATTATATTTAAAATATTATGAGTATTTTGGTAATGCAGTAGGTTAAACTAATTTTTGTCAACAATTTTATATAGAACTTGTGTAATTACTTATAGGTCAAAGAAAGACGTTCCTAATGCATATTATATTCTTTGTGTTTTAATAAGTACAAATAACTTAAAATGATGTAAAATATTCTTAAAAATGTATTGTGTATGAAAAATAACAATGTATGTAATGTTAGTGTTTAAAATCTGTAAGATTAATATGTTTTACATGTTACAACAAAATATCTGAATTTGATTAAGTGAAAATCATAATTTTTTAAACTCCAATGGTTCCAAAATTAAGACTTCAAACATTAATAAAATATACATAGAAAGTAGTATCTGAAATAAGAAAATATCCACAGTTTTTAGTACTTATAAAATATGAATTTCGTGAGGTCTTCCTCTATGGTGTACATTAATTTATATAATTATTTTGTAATACATAAAATAAGTCAATAAATTTTATAATACCGAAAAAAAAATTAATTATTATAATTTAAAAAATTACAATATATTGTCAATTTACCTGAATAACAGATGTTATGAATCTTCGCAATAGTAATATCATTGATTATAAAATAGACTACAGTCAATGGTAATATCAAAATATTTTAATCTATTAATTATTAATTAAGCTCAAGAGCTCGAGAGCGTTACCATGTCGTCATAAACCACCTTCAGGTCAGTTTTAGTTAAAGTTTTAAACCAGTTAGGTACCAATAAAAATATATAAAAGTATCTATCTACAATATATTATAAATTATTCATTATTTTCACAAGTCGTACATAAACTAATTTTACAATAAAATAAAAAAATAAAAATAATTAAATAATAAACAATTAAATAACTTAACAAAAAACTTTATTCGCGTCAAACATAATGTTTAGTACACTGAATATAGCTTTCATTCATAATATTACAATAACTGTTATTTTTATTTTGGCAATATTTTTCTACCTCCCAGCTATAATCTATGTTATTTAAATTGTTATCTTGGATTTCTTGAGTGTATACCAGAGGAATACTTTTGTCGTATAGAGCAGGCAGTCGTGGTACTTGAGTGCTGCGATACTTTTGTTTGTTTGTTTGAATTGTGTTTGTGTGTGTATTCTAATAAAAGTATCATAGCTCATTGGATCGTTTGATTATTTTTGGTGTCACCTTGTAAACTTTAAAACCGATCTGAAACCGGTTAATTTATGGTCGTTGAGGATTTTAAGTTTAAACAATAAGGTAGTCCTACGTTAGTTGTATTCTTTCAATCTAATCTGTAACCGGTTAATTTATAGTCGTTGAAGATTGAAAGTCTAAACAAAAGGTAGTGATATCGATTTCTTGTAAAGCCAAATTGAAACCGGTTAATTTATGGTCTTTTGGTTACTCAAGTGTCGATAGGAATATACGGACTGATTATTGTGTATACGACACTACTAATAAAACACTAAAGTAGGTACTATTATGTATGTATTAAATAGGTATATGTATAATAGGCGGGATTGTAATGTACATATTTCCAAAGTAGCCCGCAAGATCATTTGGGTTGGCCAATTCCTGCTTTAAAGCATATTACACTCACACAAACATCAAATTAAAATTAATTCATCACACCGCTCATAATATTGATGATCTATTTTCGATTCATCGTCGTAATCAACTTATAAATAAATATTATAAAATATTATAATCACGCAACACTAACGAAAATAATAATAATTTATATTTTATACGTACGAATGCAGATCTTTAATCGCCGAAAGAAACCAAATATAAAATATATCACGATCTTAACGGCTAGCACTACTGGCGAATAAGACAGCGGACAGTGGTACTGGCGAGTCAAATGGCCTAATAGCAGAGACTGTGCGGGGTGATTTGGTTAGAATTTAAATATCAGCTGTGCCGATCAAGAATTTCCGTGTACGATGCTGATGCGTGACATCGACGGCCGCGGCGTCTGGATGCAGCACAACCGACGAGGCGACAATAATATTATCCATTATCAGAACCTGTGCGGTCGTATACTTTTCGCCTCGTTTACGTCTTGAGATATCGACAGCCGAGTTGTGCCGCCGGTAATCACCAATTCTTCAGCACTTTAATCGCATATTTATCACCACTGTCATCGCGCACAACAACATCGCAGACCATATCTACTAGCCGTCCGTTCCTATATCGTTACGCACAGTTATAAAAACGCTTGTCCGTGTATACTACGTTATGCCATAGATAATTTTTATTTTCAGTTATATTTAATTTTCGATATTCATTATTTATTATTGATCTATTTATAAGATAACTCACTCGAATGGTAACATAGTAAAGAATGATAAAACAAACGATTCAATATATTATATAGCGGTTAAGCATTATTTGGATTTTGGATACTACCAAAATATAAAACTTATGAGCGTATAATAAATTTTATAAACCTAGTGTTGTATAATATCGAAATAACAATCGTATGATAATAAAATTATTATTAGAATTCAAATTCAGAATAAATGTGAAACGACATTAATGAAATATGGATTTAATATACTGTTTTATTATAAATATTAAAATGTTTAATTTTATGGTGCGCTCGAATAAGGGCCGTATCTAATATTATTATTTCCAAGCCACGAGGGCTAAGAGCTTCAATATTTTTTTAACTTATAACATTTATTTATTATAATATTGTTTTATATTGTTGTATAGCTATAATTATTTTAAATATTATTTTTATAGAATAAAAACGACCTTTCAACATCAACATAAATTGATAAGAGAATAGGTGATGCTAATAAAAATTAGGTGAATATAAAATATAAATTTAATACACTAGCTATTGTTGAACATACTTTGCATAGGCGTAAATTTTTCTTGTTAGAAGGAGGGACTACATTTATAAATATAGAACAGGGCTTCGCCCCCCACACCCCGTACATATAAATTTTACAATTTTATTGTAACATTTATTATGTAAAATGTATATAAAAACTTCAAAATTATTTATTTAACGGCGTATACATAACTTTTTATCGTTGTCGTTATAAAATATTAACGTATAGCTCAATCATTTTAATTTTATTAAAAATTTACAATACAAAATTCATACATGACACTTAAATGTTCAAATATCACATACCTATCAGATATCCTGATTAGGAATTATGTCATACATTTTCTAATTTTTTCTAATAAATAACCTTAAATTTCTTCAAAAACTTTTGAAAAATGTAGGGGGCTATCCACCCCTTCAATTTACACCTATGATACTTTGCACTAACATAGAGTTTTTCCCGATGTATAGTATAGGCAAAGTAGGTTACGATACCGGATACTATAAACTTTATAGTATAACGTGTTCAATATTTCTAATAATTACAATTTACCATTTAGGCATTTAGCCCATTGCAACTTTGTTCGCCGAGAGAATGTGGTTCCGTAATCTCACAATTAAAATAACACACCGTTCCTCGCCGTAAATACTAAAAACCAAAATCCCCACTTTTCACCACCAATAGTAGTCGCAAACTTTATTTTTTCGGAGAACGGAATAAAATAGTATCAAACATTTATATTGTGTACACAATCAAAAATCTTAACACGATTAAAGATCGATAAGACAATGAGTTTTAATTCTATAAAAAAAAATGTATAAATTAAAATAAAATGTACGTAAAATCATCACATAATTTATAAAATACTAAAGGTGTGATACACACTATGAAAAAACTATTAATTACTTACTAATTTTTTATTATTATTGTTTTAATATTAGTTTAATATATATAAGTTAGTTTAGTTTAACTATATTCAGGTACAGCTGATTACAGTGTTATTTATGTAAACACTTAAAATCTAAATTATATTCGTATAATATGTATTATGTATGTATTATAATTATGAATATATAATATATAGTACATAATGTATGTTTATTTTTTAATTGACTCTTATTAATTTCTTATAAGGTACAAACGAAATAACTCAGATATATCATATTTAAATTTAATACATAGGTAATAACAATATTAAAATTAATTAATATATTATAATACTAATATATCTAACTGTACTTAAAATATATTTTTCTGATATTTAATAGTATATAATATTTTTATCATATATATCATATATTATAAATAATGATAATTATAATAATTGTATTTATGTTATTGCTTATTAATATATACAGTGTGTTATTATTAGTACACACATACTATTTGATAGATAATATTTACTAGTTACTACGTTTATATGATGGCGTTAAAACGGTTTGAAATTAAAACCTATTATTAATAACACTATATAATAAGATATTTTGAATCTCCACTCATCGTCCTTAGTAAAAAAAAATGATATCTTTCTTAAGACAATACGGTATACGGTATACGGTATACCTAACGTTACCGACATATTAACGTATACAATACCAAAATATACATTCAGCAATTTCAATTGTGTGTATTTAGCTTAAATATTAGAATTCAAAGTGAAAAGGAAAAATGATCAAACTTAAAGCTAAGAAACTAATAACATTATCTATGTCTTATCATCAGTATTTTACTCATATTTTGCTTTGTAAGTAAATTATGAGTAAAAAATAAAAAAACTAAACTTAAAAATTAAAATACCGTAAAAACTTATGAGAGAACACAGATAATGTTTTTACCTTTAAGTTTAATAATAATAAGTAATTTCACTCTAATACTTAGCTATAAACACACAAAATTCTGAACTTATATTTTGGTATGATATACGTGTTAGTAAGATGGAGACACATATACAGCCATTGCTATACAAGTACAACATCCTCTAAAACGTTGGGTCGATTAGATACCCTAATAAACATTAAGTTTGTAATTTATGGTATGTTTGTTCGAAACAATGTGGACTTATCGTTAATATAAATCATGATAAGATATAAGATATTACTACTTACTGTGGTTTTGTTTTTTTTTTTGGGGGGGGGGGGGAGTTTGGCCAATATTGTTTTAAATAGTCAAGGAGCTGAACTACGATTCGATTTTTAAATGTTGATGATGAATCACAGAAAAAATATCAAAACTAAATTTTATGTGTTTCTATTGTATCATGTCTTATGAAAACATTGATTTTATAATAACAAATCTAAATCAATAACCCAACTGACCACTGACCAGGAAACAAGTTGCACTAATTAGGTATAGACTAATTATAGGTATAGAGGTACTTACAAATGAGTAGACAGGATTTTTTAATGGAGATTTGTTTTAATTTAATATTTAAATACAACTTAGAGAGGGGGCTGTTCACACTACATCATAGTCTATAGTCATACGGGCATAGAAAGTATGATTTATTTTTGATCATCATTTGATTGCTAACCATCAGATTGAAGATTTCTATAGGATTTAGACCTTGTTAACTATACTACAATTTGTAAAGCTTGATAAAGTAGTGTGTCCATTTTTGTATGATAAATACTCTTTGCCAGCTTTCATAAAAACACGCAATATGTCAATTATCCAAAATATGCATTATATACTAAATAAAATTACATATTAAGTACCTATTTAATATTGTCACCTTAAAAAAAGATGCATTTTATCCAGTATTTAGTAGTATAATACAACTTAACAACATTGGTATTCAATTCTATGAACTTACAAGCTCCAGTCAATTATAAACAAATCTAGATGACTTATCAATGGGTAGGCAAGTGTGTACTTGTCACATGCAAAACATTTGTAATCAATTAGAAATTATTCCTAATTCATATATAAGATTCTGAATACAATGTGTTGAATTAAATACCTGCAAGTATTCAAATTATATGTGATATGCCACTTACATATTCATTTTATGGACTACAATATTTTAATTTGGATATATCTAGTTAGATATATTATCATAAATGTGACCAATTATATTTTAATGATATTATTTAGTCGACACTATTAATTGATGTTGCTTTTAGAAGTAATACTTATTTGAATACACTTGTTACATTACATTTGTTTTTAGTCTTAAAAATAAAATATTTTTAAATTACAAATTTACCATAAAATATGTTTTGGAAAGTTAGAAACATTAGTCAAGTAGGGTATAAATCATATAGTAGGTATAAGTGTTATTTATGCACTGTCGCCTATTTAACATGATTCAAAAACACTTAAAGTAGAAGACTAAAAAATCAATTGGTTATTAAATATATTTATGCGATAAGTACTTATAATTATTATAGGTATTTTTAAAAAAGTATTCATTTGAACTTTTCTCAATATAAGAAAACAAAATAATTATTCAAACTTCATAAATGGGTAACTTCACTGTATCATAGTTTTTAAAACATTTAAATATAAAGTACCTACCTTGGTTTTTTAATTTAAAAAAAATCATTAAATGTTATACTTTGGTGGTAAAGATAACTACTTACCATTTTTAGATTTATTAGGCATGATTGCTAATAACTGAAATAATACCTAAATCTCATAATTTTTTTTTTACAATTTTTCAGTAATTTTATATGTTAACCATCAACCAATGACAAGTTTAATACTTTGTAGTATGAATTAATTTAATATTTTATTTTATAATTTCCATTACACAGTTTGTCATGACGATTAATTAAATATAAAACTATTCTTGTTTATTTTTTCAATATTGAATATTCAGAATTATATTTATGGTAAGACAGAAGTAATTGACTTAATTAAAACAAATACTTAATTTTGATTTAATAAGTTATTATCATTTATCAACCAAAAATAGATTTCATTTTTTCTATCTTTACGCAGTGTGTTACACAATGTATCGAATTAAATCATTAAACAAAACCGGTATGTCAAAACAAAAAACACAATGTAGTAACTATAATCTTAGAATAAAATCATATTACTATTTAGTATTTAGCATGTAAGATAAGTTAATTATTAATTTGAAAATTATTGTTTATATACAGTTATTGAAATTTATAATAGTAAATTATAAAGCTATTATTTTCTCCCAGTAACTTGATTAAGAAATTGTTCCTTGAGGAACTTAGAAATTAATAACTATAGTGGTGAGTGCAAAACCAAATTTGTGGCCAAACAAATATGTGGTTGGTGGTTAATAGAAACATTTTATTTTAGTAACGTATCAATACAATAGAGTTGGAATTTTTTGTCTTTAATTGTATCATTAAATGAATACAAGCGATAAGTATTTTAAGTATTTTAATTATCAAAAGTAAAAATGGTGAGTAAAATTATTTGTTTTTAAATAATGTGTCACCAACTATGTTTGTTTGGTCATTACTATAGCCACCACTGCTAAAGTCTAAGGCTCCGATTTATTATAATTTATAAGATTGATTAAGTAAAATATGACAATTGTGTATTTACAGCTCAGTAAAATAAGTCAATACCTTAAAAATTGTTGGTACACCTTATTTTATTTTTAAATTCTTATTTTATAATTTATGCAGAAATTGGTAAATAATATACTTGTGTAATGATGATTTGATTTGATTTTAATTCTTACTAATTACACAATTATTTTTATTATTTTTTAGGTGGCAATAGTCACGGTAACCCGTATACCAGAAAGATCGAAACTTTCAGACAACAACAACCACCACCACCACCACCACAACAACAACTACCACCACCACCACCACAACAACAGCAAGCTATGTCTCTTGGGTTGAATTGTATAACAACACCAGTAAGCTTGGATTTTTTAAAATTAGTTTCAATTATATCATCAATAATTGTCATTTAATATTAAGTGTCTATACTTATTGATTTAGATACATACAATATTAATCTCTTAGTCTTTTTAATTTATATATAATAATATGTACTTTTTAAAATTTAAATGAGCCTATTTTTAATTAGTTTATGAAATCTAAATTTTAAAATAGGTAAATGGTCAAATATTTATATTTAGGATTATTGTTTATGATGCCGGTATATTATAAAATCATTGAATGTATTTTTTTGCAATTTATTTAAAAACATTTTTGCTACATTTTGACTTCTCTAAAATAAGTACCAATTACATGAACAATATAACTAGTTAATATATTTACTTTTTAAATAGGTATATAAAAAATAAATTTTACCTAATGAAGTATATTCACACCAAATTTTACTTTCTGATAAAAATATTTAGAAAATAATTTAAAAGATAATTAGTTATCATTAACTTTAATAGTATTGAGAATTTATAAGCTGCTTCTTTACTGTTTTTGAATACTTAAGTCACGTGGGTGATGTGTCCTCTTAATAATAATAAATGTTATGGCAGTCTTTGGAAGACTCAAGTACTCGACTAATTTATATAAATTAAATAACTTTATTTTTATTTGTTCAACTTAAATATTCTTAGTAAATTTAATAGTCTAAAATTCTAAATGATAATTGAAATTGAAATTTATTATATTTTTATTAATATAATTGATACTCAGTTAACTGCTATCTTGGCTGGTATTTATTAATTATAATTTTCTTTTCTAGCTTTAAAAATTACCTTTATGATAATAATATTAATATAGTAACTAAATTTTCTTTCATTTTTAGAAATCAGCTAGTCCAATGAAAAATCAACAACCTTTGCCTTTACATGATTTACCATCACAATCACCTTGTCCCAATCCAGTGGCTGAAACTCCAATACCAAATACTTCGGTTACTCAATCGTCTACAATTCAAGATTATCAGGTACATAGTTATGTATTTTACATTTAACCTTTTCAATAAACAAATATACATATTTATATTTGTACAACAAATCACTATTATCTCTAGTTTTAAAAACTTATTTACAAATTTATTTGCTATTGCCTTGAGCAATATTTTTTTTAATGAATACTAATTACATTTATGTATTAAAAACTCAAAGATTATTTAAATATGACACCAAACCATAATATATGTACATTGATTTAAAAACTAATTATTTACATTTCAAAAGAACATGTCTATGTATTCTGACAGATTTTATGCTTCCCGCATATATTATAAACTTATAGTACATCTATTTCAGAGTGATTTCAGTCGTAGTGCAAATTTGATCAATCCATATCATTTTTGGATTAAAGATTGCAAATATTATTCCTGGGGTGTCTCGCATAAACGAGAGACAGCTAAGCTTAAAATTTGTTGCGGTGTTGTAAATTCAGTATGGTTGAAGCTATTACTTGTTGCCAATAATACTTATTATTTTTTTATAAATATAAAATTCCCAGTATGATTAATATTGATATAATCAATTATTTGAAAGAAAACACATTTTGAGTATTCAATTAATGGTTATTAATCAACAAATTAATTCTATCTTTTTTATTTAGTTACCAATATTAAACTATTTTAAAGTTTTGATGTATCCTGATTGGTAACTTGTAAACCCAACCATTAATTTGATGCCATATTTATTATATCATCTGACCAGTAGGATTCTGTAAATCTACAAAAATTTTGTGTTTATTTACAGTCCAAGTCAGTGGTATTTTGTTATCATTTGTGATGGATGGTGTCATAGCTTTTTTTGTAATTACATAGACCTTGGCAGATCAAACACTGCCCTTTTATAACAACAATAATAATTATAATAATAATGACAATATTAGTTATAATACAATTAAAATATTATTATTATTTTTATTATTTATGCTAAACTGTTTCGATGTATTATCTGCTAAAGTATATGTGTCTTGCGCAAACTGAAAATACTTCTTCGCCACATTTATAAATATTGCTTATGTTGTCTCATTGGCTATATAGAATAAACAGATAAAACTTGAAGATGAAAAATCAATTAATGAGAAGTCTGAAGTAAAATGGCCAGTCAAACGTAGTATGTCAATGCTTTTTAAATTAAATTATTGTTATTTTTATTAATTGATTGTTTTAAATTTCCTAATTTATTTTCATAATAGAGATTAATAAGGAAGAACGGAAAAAGCGACTGAATGCTCGAATGCGTCGCTTAGTATCACCCAAAAGTCCATTAATGGTATTTTCTGAGTTGTTCAAAGATGTACCAATTCACTTACAAGAGCACCCACTTCATAATGTTATGAGTTATACTGCTACACTCGAGGTAAGATATAATTGAATTAAATAATTTGATTTTGTTTCTTGTGAAATAATTTAATAATTAATAATTATACTTTAAAAATATGTAGGTTGATGGTCAAATGTATTCTGGAAATCATATTTCCAAGACTCAAGCCAAACAAAAGGCATGTGAAAACTTCTTGCGCATTATGTTAGCAAAAAAAATAAGTGAACGATCTGGTAAGTTAAAAGTATTGAATTAGTTAACTTTTAATATTGTTTATATAATATATATATATACTAGCATACCCATCTCAGCTCCGCCCAAAATTTTAATTAATAATAATTAATTATTTATTAACTTTATCGGACTAAATTTATGCTTATGTCATTCTCTGTGATGTCCTCTTTAATTTAAAAAAAAAACTGTTCGACGATTGAATAAGTCGTTTCGGAGTGTATCCCAAACATACAAACAAACGCTATCATTTTATGTATTAGTATAGAGTAATTAAATAACTAATTCCATACTAACATTTTAGTATAAACTATAAGCGAAACATTATACAGTGCCGGCCCAAGATATTATGGCGCCCTTAAAAATATAGCTTAAATATATATAACAATTCATTATTATAAAGAAATGTAATTATTACACACCGTTATTATTTAAAAAAAATTTTTACTAAAACATAAGTTTTTACAATTTTTTGAGCACCTACAAATGCGCTTCCTGCGCTCCTATTCTGGAGGCGCCCATGCCTTGAGCCGCCACTGACATTTATCAACGAACTCGTCTCTTTGAGTGGTTTTTTCTAACTAAACAGACACTCTAGTATAATATATAACAATATTAGTACCTAATATATAAACCTATAATAATAAAATTATTGAAAAACATGGTATGGAAAGTATTTTACTTTCGGAACAATTATATTCATATCTATTCGCCAATAAAACACACACAAAAGAAAAAAGGTCAGATTACAGGTAGCTGGAAACCCGCGGGCCGCCGTAATAATATATTATATAGGTATACAATTTATACGTTTATTTTAATTAATAATAACAAATTATTTATTAATTTTATCGGACTAAATTTATGCTTATGTCATTCTGTGATGTCCTCTTTAATTAAAAAAAAAACTGCACGACAATTGAATAAGTTGTTTCGGAGTTTATTCTGAACATACAAACAAACGCTATCATTTTATATATTAGTATAGATATATTGATATATATATATAAATACTGTCATATATTTTATTAGAAAAAAAAGAAGAATCCCCGATGGAAGTTGAGATGGAAATTGGAGAAAATAGTTCAGTATCAAAACCTAAAGGACCACCACAGGAAGATTTCCCATGGCCACATTTTGCTTCATTAGCTATGCATAACTTAATAAATCAATGGGAACTACAGCCTGTTGTTACAAAAGCTAATTATGTACAAGAAGAACCAAATGTTATCAAATCACAACCTAAGGTGAATAATTATTATAATTTACCATTTACAATTTATTCTAAACTAACAGTAATTAATACAAATTGATTGATTTTGAATTTGCTGGAATAGAAAGTAATATAATATAGTTATGTTAAAATTAGGACTTTTATTGATTTTTTTTTAATTATTATTATAAGAATATTAATTAGTTATACCATTGGTTCTTCAATATTTGTAATACATACAGTTCTGAGAATGGTTTTTTGTAATCTTTTTCCAGGGTATACATAGTATCTATAGCCTAATTGTTAAACTTAAACTATTAAGAAGGCATCACACCTGCATGTGTTGTCTCCATCTTACAAGTGTGCAACATAGCAAATTTATGCTCAGAAGATCACGTTTAGCTCCATTAGATTAAAAATTATAGTGAATCGACCTATTATCAAACTTGATGGTAAAAACATTATCTGTGTTTATATGTTAGTTTTTTAGCATGTTATGTGTATATAATATAGTGTAAATTAAAAATGCTCATAGCTCACTTAAAAACTAAATAATTATTAAAATCTAAAATTCAACTATAAAAATAATGTTTTTACCATCAAGTTTTATAATGGATCGATCGCACTCTAATTTTTTGACTGACGGAGCTAAACGTGATCTGCTGAGCGTAAATTGATTATGTTGCGCAATTATAAGACTGACAATTTATACAGATGTTGTGTCCTCTTAACTCTTAAGGTTGAAAATTTAATAACAATATGCAGTATCTTTATAGATAAATTAAATTAAATTTTATTTCTTATTTTATTCCCTTTATTACTCGCGTAATAAGAAATTTAATACTAATTCAATTTCATATTTTGTTACCTTGGCTTTTAAATGTATACATGCATTATATTATAATTTTTTAACCTAACCCCTTTTATTTTAGATTGGAGCCATGAGAAAGTTTCCTGAAAACCCGAAAAACTGTAATCCAATACAGTTAATAAATCAAATAAAGCCTGGTGTAAAATTTGTTGAAACAATAATTACGTCAAAAACTAATTTTTTTTTTCAAGTAAACTGTGTAATAGATGATGTTCCATTCACTGGACAAGGTAATATTTTTTGTAACATATTACATTATATATTTTATTTGTAAATGATTTAAAAATTCCATTTAATGTAAACTCTCATATGATTTTTTTTATATAATCATTTTATCATATATAACATAAATAAAAGCCTAATATTAGTTTTAATTTTATGTATTGACAAAATAGTTTATTCAAATAAAAATGTATATAACAAATTTTGGTTGGATTAGTAGGTATTTATATAAAAAAAAATTTCAATTAATGTCTAACTATTATATTTTATAGGATCGACAAAAAAAGCAGCCAAAAAGGAATGCTGTATTGCAGCAATAAAAAGTATTTGGCAATTTGATTTCCATGCCATAGAAGATAATTAACTCATTAAGAATTATATTTGATATTTATAATAATATACGTTTGTGTACTAGTTATTTTTATTAGTCAACTGTATTTATTTTATTTTATTATCGATTAGAATACTTATGAGGTTATTATTATATGGACATAGTATTAACTATTAATTTTAATATTTATATTTTTTTTCATTATAGTAATATGGAATTAAATAACATACTTAACGTATAATGGATTAGAATCACCCTAATCCTGAAGTTATTTATTTAAATCTATATAAAATAGATAGATTATTTGTATATATATAAATGTTTTGTCTATTAATATACTTTGAAAAACAAATTACATTTAACTTTTGAATAATAATAATTATAAACAAAATATATTTAAAGTACAATTCATCCTAACCTAATCTGAAGTATTCTTAGCATATAATATGTTTTTGGATTATACATGGATGATGGATTTATATTATATACTAGTAAACTAGACTATGCATCTGGGTACTTGCACAATTTGTAAAACAAAGATTTTTTTATTAAATTGTTTAATCTTAAAAAAAAAAAAAAAAATTTGGTCAACATATAAGTAAAAAATAAAGATAGTTAGATATAAAAAAAACTAGTTTTAAATAGTTTTTACTTTTTATTATTGTATTTTTATGTTTTGATTTTTAATTGTTTATTTTTTTCTTTCTTCACTGATGCCTAAATTACATAACATATTATTAGACTTGAGCAGCAATTTTCATAGAAATTAGAAATAACAACAATTTTAACATATAGTAATAATGGTTACGTTTTATGTAAGTTGTAAGTCCTAGTCTTGTATAGGCTATTAGTTAGAATACAAGCAGGTAAGCTATTAATTTAGGTAATATATAAATAATATGTCAATATGTTCACACTACAACATCAAAACCATTTTTAATTTTTCATGAAATTTCAAGGGACATGGACCAATTGCGCCGAACACAACATTTTCGTCTAGGGTTGGTATACCATTTGCGTTCCTAATATTTTAGGTTTAGTGAAGAAACAAATTATAATGTAATGTAACTGGTATTTAATTTTGAATAATTGACGATCATAAAATAACTTGTAAAATGCGAAAAAAAATTATTTATTTATTTATATTATATTATTTATTGATACTCACAAATAAATCGGTTAGTGTTTTTATTTATTATATAATAATAATAACTAGGTATAAATAATAAAAATAATATAAATACGTTTTCCTTAGGTATTGTAAAATTTTTTTAGCTCAATTGATATATTATAAAAAAGTAATTTTAGACGCAATTGATAACTACCATTTCAAGGACTGCAACCCTGCCAGCCCCTTAGCAACTCAACTGTTATGATTGCAATCTATTGATATTGGTTTTTGTAATAATAATGAATAAAATGTCCATACATCAGTTTTTAGGAATATCCGACACAATTAGGTACCATCCATAAAATATATTATGAGTTTACGACAATCAAGTAACATGTGGCTCTACATCAATTTTTTTTTTAATTCTAGTAAGATGAAGTAGACTAAGTAGACGAATATTATATGACAAATATTTCAAATTTCAAATATAAACGTTTTATGAATTCTTATATGTTTTCTTTTTTATATTGTTTAAGTAAATTTGTTTTCAAAATTTTTATCACGATATTAAATCGATTATTATTTATACGTTAGAATGAAATTAGGCCTTTCGTGTAAACCATTCCATTTCAAACCCCATCAAATATTATTTTAAAATGGTTTGTGTCTACCACTGAGTGGCAATTGATCAAACACTGCGTGGAGATGATATCTTCTTGAGAAATGAGGATTAAATAGAAAATGTAAAATTAATACAATTTATGATAAATGATAATTATTGACAAAATAATTTTTTTAATTTATTTGTTATGAGTATGACTCATTTCATCAGACATGAATCATAATAGTACAATACAATCAATTCACCTTGATTCAAATCCAGTGGTTTAAATATTATATTCAAGGACGCGGCAAGCCTTATCAGCTGCGAAATATGATTAATAAATTGACCTTGGATTCAGTTTAGTTCAGTTGGTTCAGTGGTTATCAGGATTACCGTACGGCCCCAGTGTGTACCTTGTACAATGGTCGTCGAACATCATGGCGAGCCAGTAGTCACACTGTCACGCACGTTGGACATCCCTGCGCCGTTACGATAT
Source organism: Rhopalosiphum padi (assembly GCF_020882245.1). Classification (NCBI taxonomy): domain Eukaryota; kingdom Metazoa; phylum Arthropoda; class Insecta; order Hemiptera; family Aphididae; genus Rhopalosiphum; species Rhopalosiphum padi. The sequence goes on along the minus strand of NC_083597.1, from coordinate 30,509,110 downwards.
GCCGCGCCGAGCCGCGGTATTATTCATACTAATTACTTGGTATAAGGTAAGGTACGAACGACATTATATTCGTAACCAAACCATCATTATCGTGAACCGTGGACCGAAGTCTCACATTTTTATGCTCTACGCCTCAACAGTCAACTTTACTGATTTGCAGCGTGTAGGAGCAAGGACTAAAGGATAAAGATAAACTTTAATTCAGACTTCTTAAGCACATCGCCGGCCCTGCAGAACGGAGTACGCATTACGAAATTTGAACTAAAGCCGGATTGGCGAAGCACGGGCATACATTTTAACCGGTAGTACAACAACTCGTGGTCATCAGTGGCATCCGCTTGCCGGCAACAATACACGCTAACGGGTGTTTAATCATCGATAACAAGGTTTGCAGCGCAATAACTATCACAGGAACCGAGACCGTCATCACGAACTCAATCATGGCCGGAGGCGACAATATGGGTGATTTCCATCAAATACTTGCTAGCCTGCTGAGTACTGACAACAATGTGCGACTGACCGCCGAGGTAAATTAATATTTTTCACTGTAAGTCGATTACGGAATGGGTGGCCGTTTATTCCTCATTATCTCAAGGATGGTGGTAGTTGTTCGAGTCCCTCATTTGTCTCCAATGCTCAGTGTATTATCTGTCTATCATTACATTTATTCATTGAATAAGAAATTTGAACTAACAGGTATAATGTGTGTGTTCGAAAACTGTTATTTCTATTGAACTTTGTAATGTTTCCACTGATTGTCTGTTTTAGTCTGAGTATTAATATTGTGAATACTCGTCAACTACTTGTTGATTTTGGTTTAATTTGATTTGATTTGTGTTAACAACTGAAATTATATATATCTACTTTAATCTTCTCATGGATTTCTTAAATGTAACTTTTGTTAACAGGTATTGCAAATTTGTTCGTTGTTATTATTTAGTAGAAATACCTAATTATTTTTATTTATTTTTTTATTTCAATTTTTATTCAGTAATCATTATTATTTAGAACGTGATATTGTTTTACTTAAGTTTGAAGTTTCTAGATTAGACCATTAAAAGGTTTAATTTAAGCCAGGTTTCCATTTAACTGTTTCATATTGTGTTTTTTTACAAACATAAAATAAATAATTTGTTACAAGTTACCTCTAAGTTGAGCTATGTTCAACTACATGATACTGTAGGATAGCGGTAATTCAGTTCAATACTCTGTTTAATGAAAGAATAGTATCACTGCACATACAACTGACAAAAATTACTTGTCCCTATTCGAAAGCAACTGGTGGTAAGGGGATGAGCCTAGATGTTTCGTGCTATAGTGGGAAGAAACAATGAAGTTTTAATCTGCGGCACAGTACTTTGCTCCCTATGAATAGAGTATACTTGTACTTGTTTTAACATTTTTTTTTTTTAATAGTTTAATGATTTTCATTAAAATATTTCCTTTGAATCCAATAAACTTGGTTTCAGTTTAATTAAATTATTCTATTTTTTTTTTTTTTTATCAGTATGAACTATATACTTTAATATATAATAGACTTTTCTAAGATAACTATTAAAGTACCTCTACCTATTAGTTTATATGAATAGTAGATTGTAATTGTTTTTGTATTTTATACTTGAATTTATATTATAAAATTTTTTTTTTCTTTTTAGGAAACGTATCAAGCGTTACCTTTAGAAACAAAAGTATCATATTTATTCAATGCTGTACAAAATCAAGCCGGTGATATAGATGAAAAACAAGTGGCAGCTGTAATGTTGCGTAGACTTATGGCCAATGAATTCATGGATTTTTATTCTCATGTTAGTTCTTTTTTTACTTAAATGTATGGATTTATTTGTTTTTTTAACTAACTTTTAATTTTAGTTGTCACCTGAAAATCAGAAACAGTTTAAAAACAATTTGTTATTAAGTGTAAACAATGAAAAAAATGACATATTACGTAGACGCATGTGTGATGTTGCTTCCGAGGTAGCTAGAAATCAGCTGGATGATGATGGTAATAACAGCTGGCCAGAATTTTTGAATTTCCTGTTTCAATGTGCTAATTCTCCTTCAAATGATATGAAAGATTCTGCGCTTAGAATGTTCACGTTAGTAAAGCATTTTTGATACTTTAATTAAAATTTGTCTTACTAATTTTTTTCATATATTAGAAATGTACCTGGTGTTTTTGGTAATCAACAATCAAATTATTTGGTTGTGATAAAACAAATGCTTCAACAATCATTAAATGTACCTGATTCAAATGTAAGTCTTAACAGCTATTAGTTGTTATTAAATTTCACTTATTCATTTTTTTTTTTTATATATATATATATATATAGGTACAAGTACAAGCTGTGAAAGCTATTTGTGCTTTCATATTACACCATGATAAAGTTATAGAAATTCAAAAACAATTTACTGATTTATTACCAAACATGATGAGAGTAAGGTTTTATAAAAAAATTGAATAAAATAAAAAACTACTGTATTTTGTTTTTATAGATAACAAATGAAAGCTTAATAGCTGAAGAAGATGATTCTTTGATTAAACTATTGGTTGAATTAGCTGAAAATGCACCAAAGTTTTTAAGATCTCAGTTGTCAAATATTGTAGAAATGTGTTTGAGGGTAATTTAATTATTTTACGCAAATATTGTTCAGAATTATATTATTAATATTTTTAGTATCTTGGAAACGAAGAGGCAAGTGAATCATACCGCCAGATGTGCCTTGAAGTAATTGTTACATTAGCTGAAACAGCTCCAGCAATGATGCGTAAAGAATCATCTAAGTATATTATACAATTAATTGGACAAGTATTAGAACTTATGGCTACTGTGGAAGATGATGATGATTGGGGTACTCAAGATGATCCAGATGAAACTGACCAAGAAAGGTATTACTACTTTTATTGGCAATTCATTTCTTATCGTGCATTTTCATATTTAAAAGTATCTAATGTGTTTGTGTATTATTTGTTTTAAGTATGAGTGTTATAGCTGAATCTGCACTGGACAGACTAGCTTGTGGTCTTGGTGGTAAAACAATGTTGCCACATATATTAAGTAATGTCTCATCAATGTTAGCCAATCCAAATTGGAAATATAGGTAAAAAATATAATTTGGATATATTTTATTTCTTTGTATTTATTCAATAATTTTAATATTTTAGACATGCTGCATTGATGGCAATATCAGCTGTGGGCGAAGGTTGTCATAAACAAATGTTGCCTATGCTCCCAGAAATTTTGGATGGAATTTTAACTTTCTTACAAGATCCAGTAAGTAATTTAATGTTACAACTTAAAATTCAAAACAATGTTATCACTAATGTTATCATTATTTGTTTAGCATCCTAGAGTAAGATATTCAATGTGCAATGCAATAGGACAGATGGCAGCAGACTTCGCTCCCACGTTTCAAAAGAAATTCCATGACAAAATTGTGCCTGCTATATTACTGTTACTTGAAGATAATTTGAATCCTAGAGTACAAGCACATGCAGGTAAATTATAATCTACTTAAATTAAAATATTATTTAATATTTTCAATATAATTATTAATTGTAGTTATCTTAATAAATAATGAAATATACAAAATTTGTAAAAATTGTAGTCGAAAAAATATAATTCAAACACAAGGAAAACATTTAATTTTTGGAATTAAGTTATCATAGATTTATGACTTCATTCATCAAAAATATTATAATTTATAAACCTAATTTATTATTTTAATTTTCATATTCTTTGTTTCGACTAAATATTTTTTATCATATAAATTAGTATTAATTGTAATTCATTTTAGGCATTTTAAATTTAGATATATTAGTTATTTCTATTATTAGATGTGTAATTAATTTTAATATGATAAATTAATGATATTGAATTTTTTAAATTATTTTTAGGAGCTGCTCTTGTAAACTTTTGTGAAGATTGCCCAAAAAGAACACTTTTATCTTACATGGATCTGATTATGGTAAAACTTGAAAGTATATTGCAAGCCCGTATTGCTGATCTTGTGAAAGGTGGTGGTAGACGACTAGTATTAGAGCAAATGGTAACCACTATTGCATCTGTAGCTGACACATGCGAAGGAGATTTTATTAAATTTTATGACCATCTTATGCCATGCTTAAAAGAAATCATTCGTAATGCTGTTGCCCCTGAATTAAAGCTGTTGAGAGGCAAAACAATAGAATGTGTTAGCTTGATAGGTTTGGCTGTTGGACAAGAGAAAGTAAGTTAATTAATAATTATAACATTTATTTTATTGAAATGTTTAAAATTGTGTTCTATGTAGTTTTTGCCGGACGCTAGTGTTATAATGGATTTAATGCTGGCAACACATAACAAAGATGAGAAACTCTCAGAAGATGATCCACAAACTTCATACTTAATATCATCTTGGGCTCGAATGTGTAAAGTGATGGGTATGTGTTATTTAATTAATTGTGTTTAAGTTACTAATAAAGAACAATTTAATAGGTCAACAATTTGAACAGTATCTTCCTTTGGTGATTGGTCCAGTAATGGCTGCGGCTTCATTAAAACCTGAAGTTGCATTGTTGGATAATGATGACATGAGTAATATGACTGACAATAGCGAATGGCAGTTTGTACCCCTAGGGGAACAGCAAAACTTTGGTATTAAGACTTCAGGTCTAGAAGACAAGGCATCAGCCTGTGAAATGCTTGTATGTTATGCACGAGAATTGAAAACTGGTTTTGCACCCTATGCAGAAGACGTTGTTAAACTTATGGTGCCTTTATTAAAATTTTATTTCCATGATAATGTTCGAATTGCTGCAGCTCAAAGCATGCCTAGTCTTTTGGAGTGTGCAGAAATAAGAGGTATGTTAAGATTTTAATTCCTGATCTACTATACCAGTGTTTCTCAACCGGTGTGTCGCCGCTGAAGTCTAAACATGTCACGGGAAGTACTAATAATAAATGTATGAACCTTGTTGACACTATATTTACAACAATTAATAGGTATTATTCTTTTTTTTTTTTATTGTGTCTCAAAATATGAAAATGTTTAATAGTGTGTCGCCATCATACAAAGGTTGAGAAACACTGTACTATACACTAACTTTTTTCTATTTGTCTCATATCAACAATAGAGTGGACCTTAGTTATTGTCTTCTCTAGAAGAAGTAAAAAGATAAATATTTTTAATTTCTTCCTTTAAACAATAAACAATAATGTTATTGAATCAACTGTTGGATTGTAATTGTCAAATTTTAAATTTATATAATGGACTAAAAAAAAAAAACAAATTATTTGGTAGCATAGTAAGAAGCATATTAGTTTATTTATAGTATCTATTTAGCCAGATTCTTAACCTTTTATGACATATGATCCACTTAAAAATTTTCTTTAACCATAATTTTCCGAGTTATTTAATTAAAAAAATATAATTTTTAATATAATATTTTTTATGAGTGGGTGTTTGGACATCTCCCTTTATATTTATATATTATGGTTTTATATAAGATAAAAGAATAAATTTGAGAACATGTTTTATAATTATTTAGTTAAAGATGACACTGAGTTATATAGGCAGTGTAGTGCAGGGGTCATCAATTAATATTTTTGAAGGGCCATATTAGGGATCTGAAAACTTTTTGCAGGTCATCAAAATTCTAAGTACATATTTTTAACACATAATAGAACAATAGGTATTATTTTAAAATTGGATGTAATGAGAACAAACTTTTTTTAATTTATGATTTGCTATTGCTTATAAAGTTATAAACATTAATAATATAATTAATATTAGTATATTACAAATATTTGAAAAAACTTAAAATAAAAATGAATTATGAATACAATAAAATAGATAGGTGTAAAGTGAGAAAAATGACCAACCAATATATCAGCTGTTGTCAGTAAAATCCAATAATATATAACAAAAATAATAATTTACAACAATATTACATATAATGTTGCCGTAATATGTGTTGTTTATTCTTTGTCTGTAGACTGCCATTTGGTGACCTATGGTGTATAGTGTTTAATATTTGAGTTAATTGTCCTGTTTTAAAATTTAAAGATTTGTTGTTGATTAGTATTAGTATTAAGTTAATGTGTTTCATCCTCTTTATAATTTATTATTTACAAATTATTTTGTTTGTAACAGGACCAGAATATTTGCAACATATGTGGGGTTATATCTGTCCTGAACTTTTACAAGCTATTGAATCTGAACCTGAACCAGATGTTAGTGCTGAGATGTATGATGCATTAGGAAAAGTAAATAACTTAAAATAATTATTATAGTTTAATATATTTTAATTGTTATATTTATTTTTTTAATGTAATTTTAAGTGCATAGAATTATTGGGAACAGGATGTTTATCAGACAAATGGATGAAAGATCTATTGCATACTTTGGAAAAAAATTTAAATTCTCACTTTGAAAATGAAGCTCAACGTTTTGAAAGACGCAAAGATGAAGATTACGATGAGGTATGAATTTATGAGATTTTTTTGTTAATTTATTATTGTAAGCTTTTAATGTAAACTGTATATTATTAGGTTGTAGAGGAAAGACTAGCTTTGGAAGATACTGATGATGTCTACAAATTAAGCAAAATGACTGACATTCTGCATGCTCTTTTTGTTACTTTTAAAACAGACTTCTTTCAGTATTTTGATCTTATTGTACAACAATTTGCTAAACTATTGGTAAGATTTTACTATGCTCATTTATTCTATATTTTAACTTAAAAAATCATATTTATAGGATTCTGATAAAAGTGCATCTGATCATCAGTGGGGTCTTTGTGTCTTTGATGACCTTATCGAATTTTGTGGACCTGGTTGTGCTAAATATCAAGAATATTTCTTACGACCTATGGTTGGATATGTTACGGATATTAACAGTGAAGTTCGTCAGGCAGCTATTTATGGCTGTGGAGTGCTAGGCATGTGTGGAGGACCTAGTTTTGCGGGCGTGTGCGCTGAGATCATGCCATTCCTTCTACAAGTGATCAACAACAGTGAAGCCCGATCTGCTGAAAACATAAGTGCAACTGAAAATGCCGTATCAGCCATTGCCAAAATATTAGAATTTAACAGTTCAGCTGTTAATGTTAATGAAATATTACCTCTCTGGTAAAACAAAAACTATAGCTCGATCATTTTGTTTAAAATAATATCAATATAATATTTTAGGCTGTGCAACTTACCAGTTTGTGAAGATACTGATGAAGCTCCATTTGTATATGGTTACTTGTGTAAGCTCATTGAAAATCACCATCCTTTGGTATTAGGACAAAACAATTCTAATATCCCTAGTTTAATAAGGATTATTGCTGAAGCATTTTTGCATGATGCAATTGACAGGTCACATACTGTTGCCCAGCGAATGATAATGATTGTTAATGGAATACAGGTAATTATAGTATTTTATTTTAACTTGATATAATATAAAATGTATACATATATAATTATAACAGACTTTTATATAAATTATATATTTTCCAATTTTTTTTTTATTACTGATTTGATCGAATTCCTTATTGTTATTTTTCCAAAAAGTCGTAGATTCTTATACTGTAAAATAAACTCCAGGGGACCGAATTTTTTTCTCGTTATAACAGAAATTTCATTGTAAGCTTTTTATAAGCCCTGATTTTTGGCAGGAGACTTCTTTCGTTGTAACGGAAATTTACTGTATTATTATTTTTATTATATTGAACAATTTGTAATTACTTAAACAAGCTTACTAATTAATTATTTAAGTTAATTAACTTTTTTAATTTAGAACATACAAAAGTAGGTTTTCTAAAAAGTAAGGTTACACAATTTAAAAATACAATAAATACATACATTTTTATCAAATTTATAGATATAAATAAACTTGTACCACAATAATATGTATAATATGTATTATTATAAATTGTATAATATTATATAAGCATCTGGTGGGATGTTTCAGATCCCATGGACACTCCCCCACTTACCCGTAAATCCGCCACTGGTTCTGAGAAACTGGTGAAAGTTTAAAAACGCAACAATCTTATGGTCTTAGGATAGGAAATTGTCATTCGCCCCCTTATAATCTAGATTTTTTACACAATGATCAACATTTTTTAATGTGCTCAAGAAGTATTTAGGTGAATAACAACAAATAATTATGTGAAAGAGTGACTTAAGGATGTAGTATGCGAGTTCTTTAACACTGGTGACAGATATATCTAGTGCCAAATGTGCCAACAAAAATTTATCATTTTAAAAAGTTATATTTGGGAAAATAACTACACTCTGTCCAGCGAGAGAACGCGCTGCAAACCGACCAAAATCAGTTATTCTGCACATTCCCTGATGATACCCAGCCTAAAGTGAACCAGTTTTGATAGCATGGTGATACAGGGGGATGCGCAGAATCGGCGCGTTCTCTTGCTGGACAGACCATATATGCCTGTGGTACAATTTGAATATTTCATGAAAACATATGTTCTTCTCAATTAAAAAAAAATAATCTAATCTCACCTTTTGGATGATTCTCATACATAAAATATTAATCAATTAACCATAGTAAATGTAAAAATATAAAAATAGATAAAATATTAAATTACAATAACTAACTAAAATTGTATGGGAATATGATGTGATGACTGATGATATAATAATATAATATTTATAAATTATGTTTATTGTTATTTATTAATACTAGTTAAGTATAAATATTTAATTTTAATTAATTATTTTGTTATTTAAAATATGATTTTAGGCAAACCAAGAGGTATTTAATGCATGTTTAGCTGTATTGAATCCAGAACAGATGAAGATGTTACAAAGTCTTCTAATGACTAATAATTGATTTTGACATTTACCCGTTAATGTTTTATTTTTGTGACAAATTTGAATCTTTACTATAACCCTGCTTCTATTATTTTTAATTTATGTCATCCACTTGTTATTTTTTGTTATATAGTAACAAAATTAAATGATTTCGAAGATGTATTAAAAATATTTGAAATTTTAATACTCTTAAAAATTGAAATTAAATTAATGTTATATACTTATTATATAAACATTGTATGATTTAAATTGATAATATGTACTACTACTTTTGTAATATACATTTTATTTTATATCTTTAGATATCATTGATGATAATTTTTATTCATAATTTTATTTTATAATGTAAAATAATATTTACTATTTATAACTACTAATTACATATTGTTTTTTGCCGTATTAGAAAACATAAGTGTACGCTAAGTTATAATTTTTCCTTCAGATTTAGTAACATGTAAAATTATTGTTATTACTCAAGTTTTCATCAAAATGTCTATTTATGATAGAAAATATCTTGTAGCAACTGGTATTGTATGCTTCTCTTTATGAGTACATTATTATATAGACGACCATATTATAATTTTTTTTTTTTGCAGAAATAAGAACATTACTTACAGTCTAATTTATTTATGCAATGTTAAAATATTTAAAAATGTGAATTATGAAAAAAAAAAAATCAGTTTTTAAGATTAAAGTGGATGTTATCTTACCTTATTAATGCTTACTATGATTGAATCAAATTGCATATTATTATTATTTTAGAGTTTGTAATTATTTTCAAAATATGTTATTAACAATATTATGTTTGAGGAGAAACATGTTAGAAATGTGACCCACTTGCAATATTAATGAATTTCCATTACCAAATTTTGGTATTCAATGCAGTGTTGATAATATTAACGAATTTACAATTGTATAATGAATAATATGTGGAATGTATTTAAATGAAAAAGATCATGTTCTATAAATAGACTACTAAAGATTACATCGGTGTTTTCTAAACCTTTTCCAGTAACCTGAGTATGATACTTTTTTTTGATAAACCGTGGATTTACATATACATTATTTTATATGTTGTTGGAACTATTCACAAGTTTATGCATAATATGGAACATTTTAAGGCAGTGTTTCTCAACCGGTGTGTCACTTGGCAAGTCCAAACACTCCAAACGTGTTGCGGGAAGTACTAAAATGAACGAACCTTGTTGACACTATATTCACAAAAATGAATAGGTATTATTTTTATTTTTTTTTATTGTGTGTCACCACAATACAAAGGTTGAGAAACACTTTTAAGGTATAAAATATATATTTTATCATTTTGAATTTTTGTACTGCATGTTATTATTAAGAAATTCATAGTATGTTGATTGTTGTTTTCTTAATGCAAAATATTTTAAATTCTGAGTGAAGTGATAAATGTATTGGTTTATGAGTTTTTATATGATCAGTAAAAATGCTTCAATCTTTAATTTTAAGGGTGGGTTTAGTTTGGTTCTTTAGAATATAAAAGGAAACTATTCCCTATATTTTTAAAATAATCCGCTAACCAAAAAAAATAATAATACTGAGGTTATCTTTACAAACTCACATTTATTGATATCGTCAATTTAGATGATTATTGTAATTCAAAAATATATCTGTGAACTTGAATTTTTCACCAATCATTTACGAGTATATTATTATTTTCTAAACATACTATAATCTTTAAAATATTTATGCTGTGTGTGTTATTTATAAACATTTTAATATTTTAGATTTTTAAATTTTCTTTTTATGTATGATACAGTTAATTGATAGCGGGCAGAAAAACTTGACGATCTTTTAAGATTAAGTTCCACGTAAGTTTTTCTTACCCTTTGAAATACAAAAATATCGTTAATATATAAATAATATGTTTTTAGATATTTCGTATTCGAATTTGACGAAATTGATAAAAAAAAGTTATGTTGTTCTGCCTAATTCAAAATATACGTTGGGTCTTGATTCTTTTCGTCATTTTGTATACTATTATTTACAGTACGCAATGACGTTTTAAAATAGTTATTTAGTAGGTATTTCGTATTTACACTGTTCTAAGGTACCTAAGTTCTAAGTCACGGACCACGGTGCCAGTAGATATTCACTTCATTGAGTTCTTCGCATACCCAGTATTCTTGTCGATGCGCATACTTAGCCGGTTTCTAGGAGTCCTAGGGGCTAGGACCATCTCATTAAAGTCCCATCTCTGTCGGTTGCACATTCCTTCTAATTTGAATCTCCACCTAAGGCTTCTACGTCTTTTTTCACCACATCCTCTCATCTCATACCTACCTACTTAGACAATATATGTGATTTGTTTTTGCTAAAAGTTAATTCAATACATTTTTATTGTACCGATGCAATAAATAAACAGATTATAATACAAACACACGTGTTATGAGAATAGATATGATTTAAACATCAATATATTTCTTAATATTTTCGATAACTACTAATAAAATGTCTTAAATTAGTTACCTAATTTTAATACATTTTTAAAACCTAAAATTGATAAATTTATCTACATCGTTTTTCCTACATAGCAAAGCAGGACGATTTCTTTATTTTGTTTTTTCTTAATTAATTATTATTGCTCTTTATTATTTTACTTATCTTTACAATAATATGCTTTATCTACACAAACTAGTGGTTTTCAACCGGTGTGCCGTGAGCGCTCTTGAAGTGTGCCGCGAAAAATCTGTTAATTGTTTTATTAGTATGTACTTATTCATATGACGTATGTATAGGTATATACATAAAATATGCTTCACATATTATATGGATTGGTGTGCCGCGAAAATTTTGTAGGAGATAAAGACGTGTGCCGCATGGTTAAAAAGGTTGAAAACTACTGATACAAAACCAAAGGCTATCATTCATAAGTGGAGCATTTTTGAGCTATGCAGGACGTAGACTATACATTTTAAAATTCTCATTTATTCCTTCAAAATTAAACTATAATAAAAAAATCTAGGTGGGGTCCTAGGCCCTTAGATGGTTCTTATCAAGGCGTACCTACAAATTGTTATTGAAGCGTTACTGTGTATTGGTAAAACGGAGACTACAATTACCTATAATATTATTAATATTTCTATTATTTTTTTAGCCATAGAAACATATTTATTTAATTTTATAAATCACTAGGCCAAAAATCTTAGTCTGTTTGCATAGGTAATGAAATTGATACTTTTGTAAAACAGTGAATTATCTATAGGACTATACCTTTAATGTTATAGACTATAGAGTATGTACAAGTGATTCGACGTTTTGTTACGTTGAAAATTCAATTAAGTATTTTAGTTTGTGATATCACATATTTTATGAGTGCATTTCTTGTCAGTTAGTTATAGAAGTAATTACAACTAAGGTTTCTAAATATTATGCGAAAGCTACATTCATGAAAATCGTGAAAATAATAAATTATGACGATAATGAGTAGGTATTGACGACGATCGTTATTATACAGCCGAAGTTTCTGTTATAATATCAGCAGTGTACTAGTGTACATGTACTTATATTGTATTAATATATTATTATAGTAAACAAAACGCATGTGGCTTAAATTATGTTTACTCTAAAACGTGCTGCCTACGATTTACCCACGTACAACTCGTACAAGTTTTTAGCGAACGTAATATTGACAATAAATAAATTAGGCATTTATCGATAGGTAGTAGGTACCTATAGGTACACCTTCTAATTACGGATTTCAAGCGGACTACAACAGATATTATTATCATTATTGATGCTTTGAATACAACTCATTTACAATATTACAATCAATTTAAGGTTTTTTGTCTCTAAATTCTCAACAAGTACGTCCTCAAGTACTACCTCTACGTGTATCACTTATTTGAAGGTAAAAATGTAAAAAAAAAAATAAAAACAACATAGAATTTAAGAAATTTTAATTGATTTGCTATTTCACAGATGATAGTTGCTGTCTTAATATTATTGAAAGCAATGAAAGCAAAACTGCATACATTAATATCAATTCATTACAGTATAGGTATAGTATAAATTATGTACAATTTTAATAATATATCAATTTGTAAATCAAGATTAAATTTGCTTGTTGTATAATTATTATACTATAATAGATTTAAAAGCCACTCCTAAAGAAATAAGAAAATAATAATAATAAGTAATTAATTATCGATTCTAAAAATAAAGTATAAAAAAACGAAACTCCGCGTAAATGACTTAAGTACTAGATAGGTACCTATATAGCTATAAAAACAAATTATTTTATATTAAAACTGCATTAATTTGAAAAATACCTATATTATACATTTTATTTACCTACTAAAGGTAGTAAAGGAATAAGGATTCCTATACTGGCTATACTGTATTTTGTAATAAATATCAATACCTACATCATAAATAGGTAAGTGAAATAAAATATGTGTAGAATTAAAAATTATTTATGTGACTCACTCCCCCACGTGTGTGGTCAGGTCATGTGTATAAAAGCATACTAGAATAGAAGTTATTTGTCAAAAAGCTCGAAAATATTCAACACCAAACCTAACCTTACGAGGTTTTATAACACCAAAAACCTAAACTAACAAAATAACTAAAAGTATCTGTATACGTACTATCTCTGTAAAGTATCTTTGTCGACCTTATTTAATAATAATACATAAAATAAAATATCAATAACCAATTGAGTATTGAATAATATAACAAAAACATTTATTTCTGAAAAACAATACTATTTTCATAGACATAAATACATAATACTAGTAATATAGTATTAACTATTAAGCATCATCTGCTTTTATTTTAACTTGCATGTAGTTGTAAGTTCGAATATTATAAACTATATAAAGCCATACAGGGTGCTTCAAACAACACTTATTATAATTAACATAATTTCAAGTCAATAAAAATTCACCCTTTATCATATTATAAACTATGTGCTTTATGCCTATATTACACACAGAAAAATAATCGACGTTTTATCTTATACCTACGGAGTACGGATATTTACATTTGTTTACTTTTAATAGATAATAGCTGTCCTCGTCACTTCGTTGTCCATAAAAAAATGCCACCTCAAAACTTCGTAGTCCCTAAAACTTCACCAACTTTTCAAAAGTTATTTCGTCATTAACTGACAATGTCCACAATTTATTGTCAGGCCCACACTCGCCGCGTCACATCGCCGCTTGCGCCATTACTTCTTTTTCGCTTATCGTTCTTTCTGACTTTTTTTTGTTTTTGCTCGGCCCCCGAGGGTCGTAGCGTGATGTTAAATAGCCTAATAATGACCTTCCTTAAGAATTGGTCTGTCAAATACAAATATAATTTTTCAAATCCGGCTAGTAGTTTCAAAAATTAGCGCATTCAAACAAACAAACTTTAGCTTTATTTTAATAGTATATACATATTTAAAATTCATAAATGTCAATAAATATTTAGATTTGAAGTACGATAATAAACGTAACGTTGTTTTACCCATAAAGAATTTTTATATTTTATATGGTCTTGAGTTCATACAAAAATCTCACTAAAAATAGATTTTTCAGTTTTCCTAATTTTTTCAATTTTTCCAACAAAAAAACTTTATTTGGATTATTACAAACATTAAAAAAAAAAAAAAATCCAATAGGTCCTACCGCTTTTATTTAACTCGAAGACCAAAATAGTCAGAACTTTGACTTATACCTATAGATATCATATAGTCGGGGATTTTATTGGATTTTGGCTGGGACTATTTTGGCTAATTCTGCATAAAATGAGCCAATTAAAGACATAAAAAAAATGATTTCTATTTTAATTTTGAGGAAGCTTTGAATAATGTTTGGGAAGAGAGCTGAGCCTCCTCCCTCAAATAATTCCCTATACTAGGTACTTACATAGTTACTTACTGTGTATATTATTTTATATTATATACAGTTACTTACGAAGGCTTTCTAATGATAAGCATAATATAATAATCCCATCAAAAACATATAATATATTAATATTATGTAAAATGAGAGCCAAGTTCAATATTATTATATATATTATATATATTGTTGACTTCAATGGCAAAATAAGTGAGATCTAAATGGGTATCAAATTCAATGGTCAGTCCTCAAATTTATTTATAATAACATAAAATATTTTATAACAACTTAAAATATCATTTCTTCTTCTTCGACTGGCCATTGAACTTGGCAGTTGGCACACATTTAGATCTCACTTTTTTTGTCGTTGAAGTCAACAACCAAGGCATATAATATCATCATAATATTGAACTTGACTTTCATTTTACATAAATGAAATATGTTTTTGATGGGATATCATTACTTTTTGCACATAAATTATTAGTAGCTACGTATTCATAGTAAAATTAATACCAGATGGTTTTTGTTAAACTACTGTATTTAATATAATAATAAAAATAATATATAATTAGTTTTTATTTTTGTTTATATTTATTTTTCTCGCGAAACGACTTCGTCGTCGATCTTCGATAACAATAATATACCAAGTATTCTATAAATAAAGTTTATTAGTATATTGTATATACTATAACATTAATAACATTTATTATAAAATATTTTCTGTTGTATACAGCGTATTCCTACAAAATATAACAGTGATTAGAAAAATTTAAAACTATTTTATCACTTTTTGAATATATTTTTAATTATCATCATTTTATTTACAATTATTTCTCCTGGTGGGTGGGTAATTCATATTCGTAAGACAAATTGTAATTTTTTTAAAAACTAATATTAATTACATATATAGAAAAAAAAGTATGTTGCTGCGCGCGGGTCGACACATATTCGACTGGACGTATTTTTGGCGCGGAGATGCGGGAAAGGTTCTCATAATAGTAGCGGAGCTATATAAGTCGACATATAATTTTGATTGCTGATTCTTTAGATTCTTACATTACATTACATTAAATTACAGGCACTATATGTAATTTAAGTGTTCCTAATAGAATTAATTAATTGAAAAATTAAATAGAATAATCAATTAAAAATTTATAATAAAATCGATTAATTAAAAAATTATTATAAAATTATAAAAATTTACTAGTTTCTGATTTATTCCTTTGTATTCAGCCAACTGTCTATTTTGTTGCCAAATTTGAACTTTCTAGGTCATCTGGAACTGGATTAGAATTTTGATCTATAGGTCAGTCAGTGATAAAAATGACGATTTTTGGACGTTAATATCTAAATAACAGTTTGAGGTGTGCTTATGAAATTTGGAGCACATATGTATCTCGCAAGTCTCAATATATGAGCCAAATTTGACATGTTTTTGTCAAATAGTTTTTGAGTTATGACTTATGAGAGGATCAAAAGTGGCTCCAAATGGTTCAGGTAGTAATATACACACGGTGCTGCTTGCCAGTTCTGTAAACTTCTGTTAGCTAGAATTTGGTTTGACAGGCTACCGCGTGTTCAGATTTGTAATTGGTAAAGTCTCTACACGAGATTAAAAATTATAAAAGTTCGTCGACAGAACACCCGATTATAAAAAATTCAAAATATGGACGAAATTAAATGGAAATAAATATTTTACAATGTATTAATTATTGAGCAACCATAAAAAAGATAAGTACTTACGTACAAGGCCGTTCTTACTAATTAAAAATATTACTTAATAATTATGACCGAAATGGTAGTACTTGTAGTTTGTACATTTTTTAAAACCTATGGTACACAACTTTGATAGCTAAGGTATACATAGGTGCTATGTAATAATTATTTATATCTTTATAATTAATTCTTTAATATTTATTAAAAAAAATTAAAAGATTTTGAATGAGGAGGTAAATATTTTATTGATTTTACAATGATGTGTTTTTGTGTGTGTATACTGTATATATATATATATATGCCATATGGGATAAGTCTTAAAAAAATTTTTGGTTTCAAAGTTGAGAGTGATTTTTGTTAGCAAATTGGGTTTAGTTTGTACTTTAATAAGGGGGTCAAAATTAAATACTCCAAGTATTTTTTTTAAAAAGTAGGAAAAAATAAATTGAGGAATTACAGGAATATTTACGCAAATTCAGTTTTTGACAAAATTGATTTTGTTATTTTAATTTAACTCAAAAACAAACAACTGTATAGTTATTTAAATTTGTCATTAAATATTTATCTTACTATAATTATTACTTACACAGTATTATATTCAAAATATGTTGACTTTTTAAGCTATTTATAAACATTTGTAATTTGCCATTTTTTTTAGTTTTATTTTATTTATTAGAAAAATTTTATTTGGATGAATTTTTCTCAATTATTCGAATAAAAAAATAATGAATAATTTTCAAACGTAATTATTCTAATAATTTTCGTTAATATTACTTGATTAAACAATGATTAGTAATTTACTAATTTGAAACACACAAATATTAAAAATAATAGTTTACATTGTATTTTAAGTTATATGATTGGAAATTTCATTTTATTTCAAATAAATCCAAAAATATTTTAAATTAATATTAAACGAATACAATATTATACATAATGTATAATCGAAGAAAGAATTATATAAAAATAGGTATAATGTATATATATTTTTTATTTTGAATTACTACAGTAGTTAATAATAATATTTATTTTTAATAATAATTTCGTAATAACTACAATAAAAATAAATAGTACCTAATAAGTATCCAACTAAATAACAAAAATGAAAATAATATGTATAACAAATTTCAATAAATAAGAACTATACTTATTGTAACTTATTAATTATTATAATTATAATTTAAATATTAAATAACATTATCTTTTTACTAAATTTTTAAATTAGATTTCAAAATAACCTTTTTGTAAAACTTAATATCATCTGATAGTTTATTAGATTTCAATACTCAGTAAATTGGTCATACTTGCATAGAAAAATAATCGTTCAACGAGACGATCTGAAGATGACAGTGGTGTTGGTGTATTCTAATTTGGTCATACGAAATATATATTATAATTTATAACTTAAAAATATATTTTTGATTGGTGGATGTTGCTATTTTATAGTTTATGAAGTACCTGTACATTTGAAAAATACCTTTTTCTATGTTTAGATTATACTATAATAGGTATACCATAAGATTAAACAGATAGTTTTTATAGACTTATGTTATATGTCTCATCTATATATGTATATATATTAGTATGTACTATCAAACTTAATATTATGTTTAAAAAATAAAAACTATTTGAATACATTTATAAATGAATAATAAATTGTAAAAAAAATCATTTGAATAACTTTGTATTCGAATAATTATCTAGATATAAAATTTTCCAACTCTGAGTATAACGTTGTTTTTAATACATATATTATATCAGATTGTTATTATATTTATATGTTTGTATGTGTGTAATTTTAACTTAATTTTTTTTCAGATAATATTGTTATCGATTTTATCGGCATCCTTCTCATACATAGGTATTATTTGTATTTGTTATAACATGTATACGATGTATCTAATATGTACATCAGTAGCTCAACTACAGAAGTAGGTAAATTATTGTACATAATATATTATGTTATATGTATTTTTCGTTTTTCATTTTATAGGTAATCGGTATTCAGTGTTTGACGACACTTCCACAATATAGTCGTCGTGTACAAACGACGAGTACATACTACTATTACGTATTATCGTATAGGTAAAAATTAATTGTTAATTTACTATTCATATAGTCATATGACAATTAAATACCCATCATGTTCGCCTTGTATAAAAAAAAATATTTTTAAAAAAATGGAAAACTATAACTTTTTTTACAAATATGTACTATATTATTATTATTTTTAAATAAATAAATTGTATGTACATATTTACAAAAAAAAAAAAAAACTGTCTAAATCAAATTTTAAGTTATTGTTAATTTAAATATAAAATAAAAACAATTATTATGTAAAAAAATAATAATAATATATAGATAAAATAGTTGAATCGTGCAATTTTACCACATAATAGTAAAATAATACATTGTTATTTATTTCCAGGAACACATTATAATAAAGTGCGTGTAAAATTTGATTCACTTAACGTTTTTTCGGTTAACGTCATGTTTTTTACGAACCTAACCTCGACGTTAAACAAGGATTTACTGTAGTTAAAATTATAGTTAATTATAAGTTTTTATTGTAAATTGTTTATTTTTTAAATTTTTTTTTCTATTAGTTTCCTCGTATATTTTTAGAAGGTTTTCATTTACTATTTTTTGTTTTCCATTAATTTATTACTGATATTATTTAATTGTTCTTTAAATATAAAAGTTTGTATTTCAGTTGAAGCCTGTGCTATTTCGCAGGTGAACTCTACCATTTCATATTTTCAAATAATAATTTTTCTGGGACTTTTTTTTAATTTGGGCCCTCTCCTTAATAAGTCAATTAATTTTAATGAATTATTACGTGAATGTATATTAGGTACTTTAATTTTGATGCTTTAATAATTCTGTTCAATAATACAACAATTTATCACAAATTTATAATTTTAACGATCTACGCATATTATTTAAATTATTTTACTCATATTAATAACAATTGCATTTATAAGTAAATCGGCATATGAACTTTTTTTTTTATAACTATTAATTATATAATATTTTTTAATACTTAGATATACTTAAATTTATGATGATTTAATAAACTATTCATATTTTGTATAAAAAATAAAATATAATACTAATAATATATATATTACAGGTAATAAATTTAATTACAATTAAATCAGTACTCAAATAATCTAAATTGCGTAGGATGTAGGAATAGTCTTTTAGTGAAAAAAAATAGCTAATAGTAACTTTAGTGATAATTATTATAATTAAAATATAATTTTCTTGACTCAATACTATTAGATTGTTATAATTATTTTTTTAACTCTGTATTTTTTTGAATTTTTTTTATTATTTTTTGAGAACCGATTTTAGGTGACACGAATTTAATTTAAAATAAATATAACAATGCTTATAAAGTGTTCATGAATATAATAAAATGGCCATATTAGTTCTATGTTTATATAGCAAACAACAGATATGTTAATTTTTCAAATTGCATATAATTTAACTCAAACTGATGACCACTTATCATACGGGACTTACTATATTTAGTAATATATAATAACTACTTATATCATATAATAATAAACAGTAATATAATAATCCTAACAGATTTTACTTAAATCTTTTTTTATTTAAAATTTTTAGACTTTAGTTTATAATTTTTAGTCATTATAATATGATAATAGGTTTTTACACGCTAATTAAAAAAACTATTGTATATGTTATAAACATAATATTTTTAAAAAAACTACATTTATTGAATGACATCAGATAAAATACGACCTCCTTATTCTGGGACTTAAATTTTAAGGCCCCAATCACAAAATATCAGGAGGTTCCCGGACATACCGACACCGCCGTAAGCACGCCTTATTATTTTTTTTTTTAAAAAGAGTATTTTTTTAATGCAATACCTAAAAATGTTCTCAGTTTGAATTACTGCTTTTTGATGTCTATTATATTTAATTTACCTTCGATAATGGTTAGTGCAAAATTTTATTCCTCAAAATCTGTTGTAATTGATTCTCCGTTAAAGCATTTAAGTAACCTAGCTTTTAAATCTGAGACAGTACCCGTAGTTACTAGAGACCTATTTTAATTAATTCAGATGTTAACTTCGATTTTTTAGCTTATAGTAACCGTTGTTGATAATAAAATACTCCCACACACACACGTATACATAATACATGTATATTACATACATCCATTAATTTTTTTAAAAAACGAATTATTTTCTTGTTTAATATTTGGTAACATAAAAATAGGATTTTCATCTAAAAATTGTTGAGTATATATTTCCATACTCAAAATTCTAACAAATAGGCTAAACAGTTAAACGAAGAAAAAGTGTTTCCCTTTATAATGTCAAAAACAAACACAATTAATAAACATAATATAGACATTATTCCAAAAACACTGCACTTTAATGCTAAATATAACAATAATGACATACCAATATTTATTGACACAGAACTGCAAACATATTATGTTGCATAAGACATACTCTCGAACATTCGAATCCAAAAACTAAATCATAAACAAAGTACCTAACTAATATGGAATAACCTATTTAATTTAATGGGTTCCACGAGATGAACTCTCACAATTTTAAAATATTAACACATATTGTTGAAGACTTTCATATGCATTAATAGTTGCCAATTAATGATAAATTCCATTTAATAATAATAAAATATTTTTTTTAGTAAATCGACAAACAGAACATAAATATAATTTATTTCTATATATAATAATACAAATATTTGAAATTCTCTTATAAGTATAGTGTATGCTGGAGAGTTTTAATTGAGTTGTGGTATATCTAATTCTAATAAGATTTACATTTAATTATACAAATATATGAGTAAAATCTACATTTTTTAAGTATAACTTAAGTGCATTTACATTATTGAATTTATTTATATTAATTTCAAGTATTCTACATAGCTTAATTGCTACAGATATAGAGCTTTTTATACCAAATTGTTTAAAGAAGATAGGAACACTAATATTTATATTTTCTGTGTGGCGTGTCCTATAGGCTGTAAGTGACATGATTACATATAAAATATTACTTATATAAATTTATAAAAGGGATAATACATTTTTAAAATAGAAATACTTAATACTAAGTAAATTTAACGAGTAATAAATAAATTTATTATTTGTAATCCTATAGGTATCTAAAAATAAATTTAAAAATTTAACATGATAATATTATAAGCTAGTCCTCGAAAAATAATACCATAATTAATAACTGATTGTATCAAAGATAAATGTATCGTCCATTTCATATAAATATTGAATATAATATCATGTATATCATTTTGACAATTGAATGAAAGCATTCGTATTTTCAAATAACGTTACAATGGAAATATATATTTAAATGATCATGTTCAGTTATATACTTAAGAACTAATATTAGATAAAGTTTGTAATGATGTGAATTACAAGTTATTGAATTGATTTATGTATCGTAATAATTGAAGTCTATATAACTGATGGATTTATAGAGAATTAAACGATGTTCAAAATATTAATACAACTTACTATTATGTCATTAAACTATTAAAGCATAAGTATCTATTATTAAAATATTGTTTTTTTTTTAAAATTATTTTATGGCATGATGTTCTAACTTCAGGAGTAACTGGTGGTGGTAGTAAAAATCCTCCGTAGGAAAGTTTTAGTTGGATAATGGTGTTTTGTCTGAGATCTTATATGCAAAGACCTTATTCATATGGGTGAAACAGTAAGATGACATTTTGAAAATGTTAAATATTTTGTATAAGAAAATTGAGTAAAAAAGATTTTAAAATAATTCTGTAATTTTTGTATAAAAATTCAACTATACAGAATAGTAGGTATCAAAAACTTATTAGCATTTAGGTTTAATATAAACATTACACGAATTGTAAGCAGGTGTACGCAATTTGTATTTAACAACTCAACTATAAAGAACCAATAAGTAAAAAAAAAAACTAGTAGTAATTATTTATTTGAGTCATGTATTTTTCTTAGTAATATAGACCATTAGTGCAGAAACTTAACGTTTTTTCCGACGCTTACAATATTTAGTATTTTTTCTTAATGCTTACAGTTAATAAATAATATCCCTGGAGATTTTATAAGCAATTATACAAAGGAAAAATGATTGTAAAATTTTTAAAAAGAACACAAGGCAACTATACCTATACTTTTATATTAAGTGTAAATATTTTGACACGAATGAAGTTTAGTTTTTATTGATATTTGATTCGATTATAGCGAAAATACCGTAATATATGGTATCCTTAAGGACAACATATTTTACGATCAGCTTGTACAGAATGAATGTGCTCAAAGTGCCCAATACATCGATGTAATAAACGTAAATCAGGATTAATTGAAAAATTATATTTTTTGTGTTTATAGTACGTAATATCAGTTATAAATATTTGTTCGATTTAAATAGAATCAGATAACTGCAGTCTGCAGTAAATGTTTTGGGTACATAAATATTGATATGAAAAGAAAAATGGGAATATTTTTGTCCATTACAATTCACCCATATTATTAGACATTCGTTAAATTTCATAGTTTGAAATTTCTTTTTCAGTGACACAATATTTTAGCACTTTAATTGTACACGATAATAATATTTTTAACTTATATTTTTTATACTTAACAGTAGTTTTTGAAACCAACTTAAAAAATATTTCATGACACTGTACAGTATTAAATCATTTTGTAAACTTGTAATAAAATAAACTATTAACGATGAATACTAATTTTTTTATTTTCAAACGTGAGAATTCAGAGATACTTGCGTTATTTGCCTGAGCACCGATAACTGGTTATACCTGGTACCTAATTAAATTTATAGTGCTTCAAACTGCCAAATCAATTGAAAAAAAAACTTACTAGTTAATTAAAACATAATAAATACCTATAATATATATTGTACCTGCATGTAACCTAAAAAATATTTTATTTTAATAAACAAAGTATAACAGCTATTTAAAATTATTAATTTTTGTATACATAAATCATTGCTATGTAAAATAATATATTCTTATGGACACATAGGTACTTATAATAATTAGTTTACATTTTATTTGAATTAAACAAGATTATTTTTAATTAGTATATTTGTTGTTGATCGTTGATATTAATATTTAAAAAAAGAACCAGCAATTTTCAATAATTAAAATACTTGTAAATTATATTACATATTATATATTTTTCAACTGCGAATTTCTGAAATTAAAGTAAACCCAGTTGATACTTTAGAGGTTAAAAGTTTTAAGTACCTGCTTTTAAAAATAATCAGAAATAATAAGAAAAATTAGGCAAAACAGAACTTTTTACAACATGCAAAATTATTGAAAAAATCGATTCTGTTTTTTTTTTGTAACTCAAAAGTGAATAACTGTAAGGACTTGAATTTTTACCGAATATTTATATTACTATTTACTTGACATGGAATAATTTTCAAAATGTTTTGTTCTTTTTGTAAGTATTTTAAATATTCGATTTTTTTAGCTTTTCTTTAGATTTATGTAATAACATTTTTAATTTTTGTGTAAAAATTTAAGATTCTTTGTAAGTTGTACGTCATAACCCAACCTATGTTAACTTTTATATTAAAAAACAGAATATTAACGTCACTGTAGAAATCATAAGAATCTAAAGATCAATTTATTACAGCACCTAGATTCAGATTCACAAATCACTTTTTTACAACTTGAAAATTTTTATTCAGTAAAAACCTAGTCCGATATAGATTATAAAATTAAATCAAAGTAATTAATCCAGAATATTCACTTCTTCTCAAACCTTAAAATCATATTATACTACATTTTTAATTCCGGGATATTGAACTAGACATAACCACAGTATTAGATTAATTTAAACGCTGGTTTTTTTACATGACGTATAAGATTATGGACGACACTACACGATAGTGTAGAAGCGTTATAATATTATGCTGTGACCCAGTGGCGTAGCGTGCGTTTCAGCTTAGTGTATGCATTGAAGTTGTAAGTTGATAAAATCGTGGGGGGCATAGCCCCCCACACCCCCTACACTTATCTTAAAATATTACTTGAAACATACAAAGTTTTACGTAATTTTTAATATATATTACCTTAGTACATAGCACAATATTATATTTAATAAACAAAAAATAAATCACTTTTTAAAAATAATAAACTTATTAACTACAAAATTACTTATATATTAAATCAATTCTTCTATTTTTAGTAAGGAAATCTTTGATTACTTCATCATGAAACGTAGATTTTTTTTTCAACTCTACCAATAATTTTTTTTCGATTGACAGCATTGATAATGATGAAAGACGATTTTGTTCTTGGGAATTTCTTGATGAATTCTTAATCCTTTTAAGGGCCGAGAATGAACGTTCTGCTGATGCACTAGTAGCTGGAATAGTTAGTATCAATGAAATCAATTGTGTTGCTTGTGGTAAGTTTTCGTCTAAATTTGTGGTTTTTAAATAAATTAAAAGATCGTGAACATTAGGTTTTTGAAATTCTTCGGTCGAGTAGACAACCGAAAGTTCACTTCTCAATTTGGGTAAATCAAAATATTTACCGTATAATTGTTTCAACGAATTGAATAAGTTTATAGGAAAATCATTAGCATATAGACTAAATTTTTTAAAGTCTAATAATGCGAAAAATTGTAATTGATTAAGATTTGAAAACCGTTCTTTTGTCTTATTAATTATAACGTCAATTATTTCAAAAAATAGTCGTCTGTAATTAGTTTTTGGATCTCCATTAAATCTTTGCCTTTTTGAACGGTGAATTTGAGGCTGTATTTCATTGTTTATAATTTCTAACTGTGACCAAATATCATCAAAACTTGACCTGACAGTATTTAAATAAACAATGAAATCGTCAATCTTTTTTGAGCAATAAGAAATATCAAAAATTTTTTTTTGTAAAATTTCAAAAATAATCGTTGCTTGTGGTAAAATGATTGAAAATAATTTAAGAAAAAAATTGAAATCAAAACTTTGAAGAATTTCCACATACCCTTTAGCAGAAGACAATGTTTCCGAATCCCAATTTTGGGCATTCTCAATGATTGATTCCATTAGATTTATAACATCTAGTTTATGTTCAACCATCATTTCAATAAGACGACTATTGTAATTCCATCTTGTTGGAGCTACTGATGGAAAACGTTTTTTAACTACATTATCAAGTGCATGTACTCGTTTGGTAGATTTTGAAAAAAAAGACGATAAACCAGAAAGGGTTGAAAAAAATATTTTACAATCTTTAATATACTCAACTGACTGTTTTAAGACAAGATTTAATTTATGTGCATAGCAATGTACAAAAATAGCATTTTCATACTTCGAACGCACTAGCGATTGTAAACCATTATGTTGCCCGGACATGACAGCTGCCCCATCATACGTTTGGGCTATTAATTTTTCTTCACATGCATACTTTGAAATAAAACTAAATACATGCTCTGATAATGCTTTCGCTGATCGACCTTCACTAACATCAGTAAATCCCAAAAATCTTTCGACAACTTCGTATCCATCTATGGTATTAACATAACGCAACACTGTTGATAACTGTGACTTTGAAACAATATCAGTTGTCTCGTCCATAATTATTGCAACAAACGGAGTATCACGTATTTCATTTTCAATTTGTTTAAGAAGAACATTTGAAATTGATTGAATCAAGTCATTTTGAATGTCCCCAGATAAACCAGTAAATATAGTGGACGTTGCAAGATGTGTTTTTAACAACTCATCACGCTGGGCCATTAAGTAAATAAGTTCAACATAATTACCTCTATTAACAGATGAATCTGACTCGTCGTGGCCTCTAAATGCCAATTCCTGCTGAGCTAAAAAACACGTTGAATCTATCATACTGCTTAATATGTATCTATTATTTTTAACTGTAATATTATGTTTTTCGATATTTTTTCTAAAAGCTTCACTCAAACAAGTATCTATTCTTATTTTACCAAATTTAGTTAGATCTATTAAGCATTGTATGTGATTTTTAGCGGCTTCGTGACGACTTTTTAAATGATGAAAATTATTAAGATCGTTGAAACCATATTTGGTCCAAACATTTTCTTCGCGAGAAAAAATAACACAAGGCCAACAATATAGCTTATTTGTTTTTTTACAACCCGATAACCACTTATATGTACTGTAATACTCATATTTAAATGTTCGAACATAATTTTTTGATTTTGTCGTTAAATCGGGTAATTTTGGTGTGGGTCTTCCTAACTCAATTATACTTTTTTTTTCATCAAAATTCAGTGAACTGAAAGGTTTTAAAAATAATTTTTCAATTGCACACTCACATATTGTATTATTTATATTCATTATTGTTTATTTAGTTTAAATAGTTTTAATTTAAAACGATATGTCACACTGTCTTATAATATACGATTAATAATACGCACTTATAGCCGGCAAAATATACGACAAACGGACAACGGTTCTATGCGATAGCGTATGCAATACTGATCCTGCATACACGAGTGACGAAAACACGACCGCCAGAATTCTATGTTTGTTTATTAATATTATCGATAAGAAATATAAATAGCTGTCGCCAAATGTCTGTACCCGTATGCAATCGCCTACGTGCATACTGCGTACGTAATGAACGTCATGTACTAGCTATTAGATATAAATATAACGGACAAAAGCGCGAGGCGGCCGCCGGCCGTAGTGTTGCGGATTAATCCTAATGAACTTAGAAGAAAATATACAAAATATAATAATATTATAAAATATAATATTAATACAATCAAACATTTTTTTATAAACATATTAAATTATTAATATAAAAAAAAATATTTTTTCAATTTGTGAAGTGTATGCTGTGCATACACAGCATACGCACACGCTACGCCACTGCTGTGACCGAAACTTCATCGAAACCGATGACCGAACCACGTTCGGTTGCGTACTTGACCAACGGACGGCGCCAAGTTCCGACCTTGCCCCAGGATAACGTCATACTGTACTCATGCATGCGAGCGACCATGGTCCAGTGGTCCACTAAACCGTACATAGACGGTTACCAACCCGAAGTCCGGAAGGCGCTAAGGATTACTTTACACAAGTTCACTTGGGCGATAGTCCAGTATGGTCGAGTTGCACTTGGGTTTAAAAAAGGTAATGATCAACTACACTCGGATAAAAAACAGGTAGTGGCCGAACTGCACTTGGGCCCAAAAAAAGTATTTCAATAAAATTATCATACATTTGAAGAGGGGTAAATCATTTTCCGAGGTAAATTAAGTGGTTCTTCATGGTTATGTATTAACTCACACCGAAAAATAACTGTAGAACATTCATCAATATATAGTTTTGAAAGACAACCACGATGGATACAACGCCATTTAACACCGTCATTTAAATGTTTTTCTTTGTAAAATATATAACTTTGATACACAGTTAAGTCACGGCCTCATTCCCTTTTAATAATTTTTAAATTGTTCATATTTACACAGCGACATAAGTGTTAAAGTGTGTACTTATTGTAATTTACATAAGTCTAAATAGTACACAGTATAAAATATAAGTATTAATCTTATATTTTTATTGATAACTATTTATTATCCAGTTAGGTTAGATTCTTTTGTCGATTTTTGGCGACAATAATAATTATCTGCGTTATCTGAATGGCATTAAGGAAATAATATAATAATGTTATTAAATAGGTAGCCCGTAGCGTTCGTAAACATAAGATTCGTAATATTTTTAATGGGATTTCACAATAAACATTCGACTCGTAATAAATGTCCACGTTTTTTCCATTTTAACTCTTTTTTTTTTTTGAACGAGTGCAGTTTAACCCCTACCTGATTTTTACCCGAGTGCAGTTCGACCATTACCATTTTCAATCCAAGTGCAATTCGATTATCCCGGTCCACGGCTAAACAGATTTTTCATCGACGAATCGTGGGTCCCAATACCAAACAATTAGCGTTTCTGGACACCGCGGACGAATAATCGATCTATAACTGAATTTACCAGAATCTACTACAAAACATCACTTTTTTTTAACTATCACTCCACGTCCCCCCTGCGCTTGCTCTAGCCAGGTTTTCAAGTCGTGATATCACAAACGTCACTTATTGCTTAAGTGGTCATGTAAACAATAGTGTCCCATATAAAATTATCAATCATTGTCAATATACGTTCTCTACAATATTATTTGTCTTGAAGTTATACCTATTCCGACCACGATGACACGTAGGCCTAGTTAATCGGATTGGATCTGAATCCTCTGTCCATATTGTATAAATACTTTTTTGGATAGAAATTAGTGATGGGTTAAACCCTGTTTTTTTAAATTGAATCGAACTTTAAATTATTTTTTCGAACTCGAACCGAACCGAACCGAGCCGAACCTAGAATCATTTAAAGTCGAACTCGAACTCGAACTCAATATTTTTTATCATTATTATTATAAATGGTACATAAGGTGTCTGTTAGGTACAGTTTATAACTTTCTATCGTAAATAGTCTTAATTATTTCTAAATAATGATTATCAATTTTTATTTTTTTTAAATAACTTTTGAAGAATTGTACAAATATTTAGTCTTTGAACTATCGTGGCCAGTAAGTCTGGTTCGAAAAATATTTTCAAGTTCGATTTTCGAACATAGTAGTTATCAAAGAAACTATAAACAAATAAAAATCAATTACGAAGTGGTGACGCATTCTGGGAATATGTACTATTTTAATATCCAAACAGCGTCTTGTTAATAACTAAACTATGTTGAAAAAAATATTGAATTTGTTCGATTATTGTCACACTCATTGTCATAGAATAATAAAATAAAGGTATGTGATGTATACTGTATACATCGTAATACCGACGGTGAGTATTGCATCCAATTTATTGCAGAGCAAATGGTTACTAAGAATCCACTTAAAATGGGCAGAGGATACACATACTCACACATACATAAATATATATAAATAGTTTGAAAAACTCACGGATCGTTTACAATGTATATCGTTTGTTTTTTTTTTTTTTTTGATCATAAGGTCACTGCTTCGAGTCTTGCGTACCAAATTATTTCCGCGTACACGAAACTAAACTGTTTGGCACGCAAACGAAGGACTCGTGTGTACCATCTTTGTAGTAAAAAAAAAAAATCGAGGGGGTTATTGTTTTTTATTTTCTTCGTGTTGTGTCCACTAGAATTGTTTAATATGAATGCAGGAATACCACAGCTGGAACCTCCGGGAATATATCCAAATCGGCGTGAAAGAAAAAAAAATTAACATAATATATATATATACGTCGTGTACACAAATATATAAATGCAAAATTTAACCAAATATAATATCAAAGATTATTTTGCTCAGTTTTAAATTTTATGCGGTACATATAGGAAAGAGCCATTTGTTTCAGTGTTTTTTTTTATTTTTTTATAAGCACTCCCCGAACCGTATAATAGCACTAAAACGTAGTACTTAGTCCTTTTATGTGGAGTACCTATATAATGCCAAAATATGATACATATGGTAGGTACATACTTTAGACAGGTCATTTTAGGAATTTTTAGTGATTTTGATGGATTTTGTGAATGTCTTTTAAAAAAAATGTTCATAAAATATGTATAATACTATAATATTATAATATTCAAAAGATATTATGTTATTGTTATGTTCTATTTTAGCACGAATAAAAATTTATATTATTCCAATCTACAAATTTATATAAAAGATAAAGTTTATAATATTTTAAATGTAAAATAAATAGTATCATATCTAATTATTTAAAATTATAATCATTTTTACCGCCATAAACATTAGTTAGTGATGGGCTGAACTGTTCGAATGTTAACATGAATGTAATATTTACTATTTATTTGAAATCAGTTTTTTTATTTTATTTTATTTTTAATATTTTCCAATTTTAATATTTTATAAAACTTAAAAATATAAATGTTGTTGGTACTTTATATTTTTAAAATTTTTATCATAAATAATTGTATTGAATGTTAAATACTGTTAATTAATAATATTATTATCATTAATTATATAAGTTTATAGTTTGATTCGGTTCGGGTTCGTTTGAATAATTTATTATAAATTCGGTTCAGTGCGGGTTCACAATACTTTGACAATGCTCGGTTCGTTCAACTCCAAAAAAATCAGGTTCGACCCTTCATCAATATTAGGTTTTTAAATATCATGAAATATAATATAAGAATGGGTTAATATATATTTATTTATTTGAGTAAATGAAAGACTCCCATTTTCAGGATCTATAGAAATTACTTTGTTAGGCATATTGATTTTTGATAATTATTATTATATTATTCTCCAGGAGACCAGGACAGATCCATTTCCAAAATCTCATGATGGGAAAACCATTTGGCCTTTATTGTTTAACGTAACTCTATTGTTTTATATTAAAACGGGGGGTGATCGTTTGAATGGGTTTGTTTAGTAGTGAAGCTATACAAAGATATTATGTATACCAGTTTCCATCTTGGAGGTTCAACACTAAACTTTACTCAGTAAACGATAATTTAATGTTATTTTGATAAAAATTAAATAATTAATTTACATTAAAATAATATTATTTACGTTTACTACGTAATGATTTCTAATTAAAACGTTTTGATCGAAGTTGTACAATAAAATGTATAATGTAATAAAGGCATTTTGTATTGTTCATGTACATTACAAGTTAACATATATTTAATAATATTATACAGTAGTGAGTTGTAAGTATACACCATACATAGTTTATTAATATTGGACCTTGGCGATGAAAACTACATAATTTATAAATATGCCAATTATTCTTAAACATTCGCAATATGTAATACAATGTAATTTATACCTATACTTTAACATACTTGAATAAATTATAAAATAAGCTAATGATTATTTATGTCGTCAATATTTTGAACAGCCATAAACCGTGTCTTCTCTACATTACAAAAGTATAATGTAATACACTAATACTTTTATTATATTCAGTAGTTCTAATTTTGTGTTTTTAGTTTTAATATGAATATGAATTTACCGCCTATAATAAAAAATAAAAATTAACTGTAAGAACATAATTTGTTATTTTACGTTGATTTTTTTGATATTTATTTTTAATTTTTATGTGAAATATAACCATTTATACATTTTATAGAATACAAAATACCACAATTTAAAAATGTTCATATTTCGAATTAAAATAAAAATATAGAAAAAGGCTATTATAAAAAACAGATAATGTTCTTATTTTTAAGTTTGATAATTATTGGTAAATTGATTCTAATATTAAAACTAACAATATAATATTGTAACTATTGGATGAAAATTGTACATGTTGTACGTTTGTAAGACGGAGACGTTGATTACGGGCGAAGCGTTCTCTAAAATAACAAGTAGTTAATTCAAAAGTTCTATAATTAAATCTATTAATGAATGAATAAGTAATACGTTGATGTTAGTTGCGTTTTATTATATAAATTTATAATTACTTAACTTTATAATATTTCATTTTTTATATACATATATACTCTACTCAAATAGGTACATTGAAATCATGCGAGCACAAAGCATATATTATATTATTTATATAAAGTTTGCATAAATGTATATAACATTGGTAAAATATATTGTTGAATTTATCCGATTTATGTATTTTAGAGAATGGGGATTTAATATTAAATATTCAGTTGACGTTTTTGATGACCAAATGTATGGTTTATTTTTACAGTCATTAATCAAATATTTAGATTTTTTAATTCAATAAAGTAATAAACAAAAATAATATGATTAAAAAATATACCTTTTGGTTTTTCTATACGACAATAAATCTAATGAACATTAAAAAATAAAGACGTATATTGGATTTTTAGAGTTTAATTTTCCTTATATACATAAAAAATGTATTACCATCGGACATTGATAATAAATAATATAGCAATGGTTTTACGTACTATTTTAAATTTGACCTTGATCACGGAAAACCCAAAATATACAGTCATTAAAATTTGATGGTAAAAAAATAGAATGAATATATTATAGTAAGTACTTAATATAATTTTCACCATTTGCAAGAAACATTTTTATGTATATTAGGTACAAATCTTGATTTTTACGCAAAGATCAAATTTGAACCTACATTTTTTAAAAAGCACATTCATATTGAATGAAACTTGTAATTATTTATTTGAATTCGAATAAAATCAAACTAGTTAAATCATACATCGAGCCAGAACTATAGAAGTTTTGTAACAGAACTTTAAAAATCTATATATATATATAATTCAGAATGATAATAATTTGCATTTATTTAAGGATTTTATTTTTTTCATTTAACTTCATTTAAGAGGGAAAATATAACGTTAAGTTATTAAAATTAATAATAAATAGAATATAATGACATTAAACATTACATGTTTAAATTTTAACTATTAGGTATTTGGTTCAGCTGTAAGATTGAATAATTCGTTATATTACTGATTTTAATGATCATATTGTGCGTTTTGTATAAAAACATTCATTGTAATACCAATACATTACTATTGTTACTTGGAACCTAAAAATATATTGTCAAGGTAGTTATTTCATTGGTACCCATATAAAACGTTTGAAGTACTTCAATTTAAAACTATAAAAACAGCTTTATTTTTTTAAAAATGTATGTAACACTGATAAAAAATTAAGTTAATATGATTGTATATCTATATAAGATTTCAATAATATTTCATAATTTTATATTTTATTTATTATGTAAAATATGCATATGAGTTATAAACAAATAATGTATAGTATACAATATCTATTCATTCGTGCAATTAATCATTGAGGCATAGTTTGTATTTAAGTTTTCTCCGACTTTTTTCCATTTCTTAAAGTTAAAATTGTATTTATATTAAATAATTATTAAATTTTAATTTAAATTAGAATAAATATTTGTGCCGATGTTTAAACTAATAAACTCATAAAAATTATGCACTTCATCAATTTAGTTTTATTAAAATTAAATCGAAGTTTCCACTATTATATTTTATATACCTACGATGAGTACTATTATTATGTTTGCATGAATAATTAAAACTTATAAAATAAATCAAACTTATTTAGATAAACCTGATCCATTAATTATATAGATTATTTAAATATTACTTAAGTACTTGCTAAAATAATATGGAGTTCGATTCTTAGGATAAATTATAGTTACACACTTGTACATATTTTTTTACAAAAAAAAAACCCCCTTTTGTTTAACAATTTTAAAAATGCGAATATACTAGTGTATAATATTTAATAATATCTATTGACTATTTTGTATTATAATAATGCTAAAATATATATGTAAGTACATTAGATAGGCAAAAATATATAAAATATATCATATATTATTAAACTGATTATGTATCCGAATGTGTTTTAATGTGAAAATAAATTGCAACGTGTAAATGGGATACATGATTTCATTTATTTTTTAAATGGCGATATTATCTTAAGGACGGGATATTTTTCCCTTTTAGATTACTTTATGTTAAACATAAGTTATATTGCCTTTGTTTAAATGTCGTTTTGTTTATTTATCACATGTTTTTGGTACCTTTGGTGTTTGTACACACAATGCATCGGTGTCATGTACGTCAATTATTATTGGTTTTGATAAGTTTTATAGATTGTTGATTATGGTTTGTTAATCGACTCACAAAATACTGATAACAAATATACTTTACTATTAGTATAAATATAAATTAATATTTTTTAATATGATACAATAAAGGTATGCAATAATTTACCAAGTTTTTTTTTAAATACGTACGCAGAGATTATCGATAATTATCATATTTGAGAGCGGTATATATAATCACAGTGGCGGCGCCAAGACTGGAAGAACGCTTAAAATTGGTATGAGTCATATCGAGATTGGAATTATAATTTAAAATAAAGGTATCGTCAAATAGCGCACAGTGATTCACGTCCGGTAGTTTACGGCAAGACCGGTTTTTTACTCGTTGTAGAATTTTTATTAACTCTTTTTACTTCCCGTCATCCATTTGATCGTATCATTGTAATAATAATGAGTCAAACGAGAGTTTTGTGAACAATTTTTAATATGTCGAAATGAAATGAAAGTGTAGGAATGGGTTTTTAAACGACTAATCCATTATATATGTATTCTACACAAACGTTTAATTATCGACTAAAATATTAAAACGTCATGTGGTGCTTATTTAATAATTATTAGTCTAACAAACTAAATGATATCTAATCTATAAAATATATTAAAGAAGCGAACGCACATTGTCGGTTTTTTGATTAACTAGTATATTTTTATTCTTTGAGATACCAGCTAATGAATAGGTGCCTATACAATTTTACTGTCTAACGGGTTTTATTGTAATCCAAAATTTAAAATACATTACAGTACTGATAGTACACATACGCACCTACTATGCTGTCTGCTATTATCAAAACAATAGGACTATTTATTTTTTATATAATATAATAATGTTGGAAAATACATTTTAACATTGACAGTGACGATACAATTATTCTTATATACTTCACGGATGATGTCGCTGTTGACGTATAATAAGAAATTATATTTTGTACATATTTGTATTTATACAACTATGTATTGATAAATGTCGTAATAATTGTTATATTTTCTCTTAATTTATTTTCTCCCTCGTTATAATATTATAATATAAACTGTATGTTTAATATCAAATGAAAAAACAAATAATCAGTTTTACTGTCTATTTTTTTCATGAGGAAGCGTTGAAGAAAGGAAGTATTCATTTTAGGTTTGTTAATTTGTAAATAATATAATTACATAGGACTTATACTATATGGTATTTTTTTCAATGCTATTTATACTGTAATATAATAAAATTAGTAGGTAACGGTATACCTATGTCTCAAGTGTTTCAATTTGTAAACAACTAAATTGACTTTTCTAAACAAAAATTCGTATAAACATTATTTTATAATAATTTAAATGTATTGGAATAATAAGCACTAGACACATGTGATGTATACTTTGAATCTAAAAAATAATAATTGGAATTATTATACAAATATCGCTCGTATTTGATACGCATCTTATATTTAAATGTCTTTCTTGTTTTTTCGATAGATTTATATTGCTGTCATCGCATTATATGCAGTATACATTAATAGATTTATTTATTTACATCTATAATAGGTTTATTTCATATTTTCTAAATATGAATTGTATGTGTTAAAAATTCAAAACAATATTGAATGGCAATTTTTTTTATTCATATTAAATCTATGTAACTATTGTGAAAAAAAGTAAGGAAATAAAAAAAATCTAGTGTAATCAATCACCCAAAGGCAATCTAACAATGTACGGCGCTGTTTAACTTTAACGGCATGTGTTTACAAACACATTCTACTGTAAATTGCGATAATATGCTGGTTTTATGTACACTAGACCTTTTTTTTTTAATAGACCAGCTTATATAATTACAGTCTTTTGATACTTTTTGAAATTATACATTAAATTATTTCTTACTTAATTAGTACAAGTTTTGATTCAATAATGTCATATCATTTAAAAATATTATAGCTTGTACCTACAATTGTGCACATTAATATTTACTCGTAAAAGTGAACCCATTTCAACTAATCAGTAGTTGGTTTGTATTAATTTGTGTAATGCCACATATTCTGAGTAAATTATTACACCTCTTAGTGCAGTTATCAATAGTACCAATATACAAATATTGACTACAAACATTTGTATATCTATTAATCTAAACGTTGAATTTTATGTGAATCATCATCATTTGTTGTTGGTTGAACAATTACGTATTTTGTTAGTAAAGACTAAATATATAGTTCATAGTAAAAAATGAAATTTGTGCCTGATGTAATTTTATTATAATAATAAACATTGATAATATAGAAATGTACCTATAATATTAAAATATATCAGGGCGTGGGAATAAATGTCAATATTATTACTATTATGATAACAATATAATATAGTCAATAATATCGACGAATAAATACTATATTAATTAATATTATCGATGTATATACTAACGTAATTTAAATAATATTTTTATCAGACTCTTATTAATATAGTTTAAAAAAACAATTTTAAGTTTTAACGGTACTTTGCAAGTTGTTTAGCCAGTTTAACCAGCATCTATAAAAGAAAAACAACATTTTATAATGATATATAATAAATACAATATACGCAGTACGCATATTATATTATGCTATTTATGCCCGTAACATTGAATATTATATTGGTGATAGCAAAATATTTTGATGAAATAAAAGAGCTAATACGCATTATGGGGAGGGGGTATTAAACTTCGTTCAGAATCGTTTTTCAAATGCTATAATAATTTAAATTACAACTCACAATTGAGCATTCGTTGTTTGATGTAGTGTGTCATACACGATCACTGTATCATGTCTAGCATAGACATAAATTTGGTTAAAAATCTGTGAACGGTGATTAAAATTATAAATTAATACGGTAAGTCGTGAATAATATTAAAATAATATAATTTATTATACTGACGAGGTTAAAATAGGGGATTTTTGAAGGTTACTGTCTTATGGCGAAGAAGGGGCTAATACCCCCGACGATTTGTGCCTATTATGTCAAGCTTTTTATCTTGCGTTGAACTATTTACTTGTTAAATTTTGTTGAACTATACTTTAAACATTATAGAAGTAACTTGCCTCCAAAAAAATGATGCTGTATCTTACATATTAAAATTGTATTTATTTCATAATTGTATTGCTATTTACTTATAACGTGGAATAACAATAATTAATTGTACTTGTATTATTTGAAATCATGTATTATGTTTGCGTTAAAACTAATGAATAATTATGTTTACAAAAGTAACAAGTCACAAATGTAAGTATTGTTCTTTAAGTTCAACTGTGATTCATTAATAAAAATTACGACAATAGCTCCAAAGAATAATGCTGCCCATTGTGGACTACGCATATGAGATGATAAACCACCAGAGTGTTGACAATCATTTTCGCTTAAAACTTATCTTAGGTATAATGAAGTACCGACTATAGATCAACCGCTATTATAATACCACGGTACATTTAAACGCGGGATTCGTTGCTGTGATACTACGAATAGCATAATTATGGTTTTAAAAATAAACTGATGAAGGTTTGCACATAGTAAGCACACTTGTTAAAATAATGTTATCAATATTTAAATATACGTGACGATTAAGATATACAACCCGAGAATGACTCAGACTTACGCATCTCCATCTATATATTATTATGGTCAATTTAGTAGAAATTTAATAAATATCATTGAAATAATATTTTTATAAAAATATTATATTTAATTTATATCAGTAATGGCGTATTGAAAGTAAAACAATTGATTAAAATTCACTATGAATATTATTTTTGAGTTACATAAATATATAAGTAAAATCTATTTCATAAAATACGAAGATGATAATATGGTAAATGTCTTGCAGTCAGTTCACGGTTTTTCATTAGTATTTCTAAATCACTGTTATAATTTAAAAGTTTTGTGAGTACCTTTGAAAGTAACACTTGTGTATTTTTGAAGTTTAAAAAGCCTGTATATAAATCTTCTAGACCACAAAAAGATAACAAACTACAAAATTAAAACAAATAAATTACTAACCCAATACAGATGAATAGACAGTAAATATAATATATTTATGACGTCATGAATATATTATAAAGTTCGTGTAAAATTAATCTATGAGACTTGTACTATAGATAAAACTTATATAATTTTTCTGATTATTTTTAGTTTGTTATTAAATTTGTGTAATATAGGATATCAGGGTTATTCAAAGTTACTCGTGATTGGTAGAATAATGAAGTTCTATTTATACAAATATAAATTATGTTCAATCGTTAAAGTATGATAGATTAATAGCTGGTACTTATATATTTTAATATTACCATTGAACCATTCTGACCACACGATTTAATTGAGTCAGTGGTTTATATTATATTAATATTTAATATAAAAGGCACTGCATAATTACTATCAAATGTCTTCAGTTTCAATAGGTACTAATAAGTACATAGAATGTAAATGGACGGAAATTGTTTGAAACGATATTTTCGAGCTACACACTAAACATGCATTGGGTATTATATTTTTCCTATCATACAAGTGTAGAATAAACATAATATGTAATTGTATTTAAACAGATAAAGTCATTATTATCTGTGAAAATCTAAGTTTATCAATGTTTTTCCATTGAATTATTACAATTTTTTAATCGTTGAAAGTTCAAAGTTAGGTGCATATACATGTCATGTCAATCACAGCCCAAGGTTTCTTTCCTTGTTTGGCTTATACGGTGTATTAAATTGTTTTACTCGCCACTTAACCAAGAATCTGCACATAAATATAATTAATTAATTGATTAAAATTATCTATATACAGTTATATAAATAAGAGCATTAATTTACATCTAAAATATTATATGATAACGATTTGCAACATCTGTGATCGAATGTATAAGTAGGAATAGGTTGATGAAAGAATTCTATACTTTATTTTAATTACAATAATTAAAAGTATGATATACCTATTGGCTATTACAAATTAAATTACTATTATTGTGTAAATGATTTTTTTTTTTTTTTTTTTTTTTTTTTATTTAGAACTTTCAGTATATAACTATTATAGTTCGACAGTTATTACAATATATAATATATGTATAAAAGATTTACAATAAATAGAATCTTAATTATAGCATAATTTAGATAATTTGGTGATTAGATAACAATATAAAATGAAATGATACAATATATTATGGTGGACGTATAACGGTATATGGAATTACAAATTACCTTTATTTAATAAAGCCGTTAGGAGAGACAGGAGGGGTTTTATGATTGCACTGAATTCGGTAATAAAAGATGTAAATAAAGTTTCTATATTAGGAGATAGGTGGGAATGGTTATGATTGGAGGAAGTGGCTTCGGCATATGATGGTTTATCGGTATTGGAATTTAAGGTGGATTTAAGGAAGTTTGTATGAGATTTGGGAGTAGATATGAAATGTTTACGACGAGGTGGTCTGTAATTAAGTTTTTTATAAACGGGACAGCCTTTGTAATTGGCAGGGTGGCTACCTTGGCATAAAGCACACCTGGCCGGAGATTCTGGTGACATAGTGCATACGTCAGATCTGTGTTCTTCGCCACATCTGATGCATCGTGGAATGTGGTTGCAGTAACCCTGAGTGTGCCCGTAAGACAGACAACGATGGCATTGAGGTGGGCCTTTACGTGGATGGGGCTTTTCGACAACAATTTTGGTGTGCAATAGATACTCGATTTTATATAAATCCATGTTGTTGGTGGCTATTTTGAGGTCGACGAAAAATAGAGGTAGAGGTGATTTATCGGAAGAGCGCTTAATGTTATGAACGTGGGTAACCTGGTGTCCCAGTTCCGATAGAGAAGTAATTATATCTTCAGTAGAGGTAGAAGGGTGGAGATTGCGGATCACCACCCGTAATGGACGCTTATCATACTGCTGGTATGAATGAAAACTGATGCTGTTTTCAATTAGATATTTAATGAGTAGTCTGTAATGCTCATAGAAATGAGTATGGACGATCAGGTAAGAAGGTGTGGTTTTACAGATAAATTCTGTTGTATTGAAAATTTTCATCAAGTTTGAGGTGAAACTGGAAAAATTACTCACGCCTTTGATATAAACTGCTGGTGGTTTTGGTAGGATATTTTGAGTATGTGTTTGAGTTTTGTTTGGCTGTGTGTTGTCGTTTGAGTCTTTAAGTGTGGTGAGAACTGAGTACCGGTTAGGAGTTATGAATATTTTTGATTTCTTATCATCTGGCTTGGGTGAGAGCGAAGAAGACGAAAGATTTCTTTTGCTTGAAGTTGAATTAATTTTAGTTGTGACACGATTATTCGACGATTGGGCCGCCATATTACGTAAACGTAAACGGCAGAAAGTAATAATATAATATTAGCGTATGAAAAACAGATAACGGAGCGAGCGTAATGACCGTGCGTTCATGATGAACGTTATCGCCGGGGAGTGTAAATGATTATATTATATTACTTTAAACATAGAGTTTTCTATCATGTAAAATATCGTAGCATTTTAATCAATGTAATTATTACTGATGAATGAATAATGAAACCACTGTATTTCGTATAATTTTATTTTTATTAAAACTAATTATTTTAATTATTAATCGTTCAAAACTATGATAGGTATATGAGAAACACTATTTAATTATTTTATTTAGCGGTATTATAATATGTAATAATATAATATATTATGTATTAATGTTAATAGTAACATCCTTTTTGGTTCTAAACTAATCTTAACGTGACCCAAGACAATTTCTCTTTCAAAGATATAAAACGTTAATCTGGAACTTGTTTTACTTTAAACGTTTTCGTTTTTTATTTAAGATTTATAACAGGGTATAAACTTTCCAGAACTTATCAAACATTTATCTTGTAGTACTTACTGTCGAATGGTTCTTGTCATTTAAATTAAAGTTCATAAAATGTTATTTAGAGTTAGTATACTTCTATATAAAATAATTTTACGTTTTAAAAATACAAACATTTTGTGTTTTTAGGCAAGTAAAAATATAATTCCAATTTATTGTATGTATTTCACTATTACTCCAATACCACGGTGTAAAAACTGACTGGTGCTGACTGACTGACTTGAAATATTGTAAAGTCATAGCCGAGAGGGGAGTGACCGTTAACAAATGCGTATGTGGTCTATGCAATTTAATTTTTGATGTACGGCGTGGAGACGGGGGAGAGTATGAATTTCATTAATGTGATCGATTTAAACGTATATAGTTATGTATTGAAAATATGTAAATTCCAAATATCTAGTTATATGATTATTTCACAGGTACAAAGACATAGCTATACATAAAAAAAAAAAAAAAAAATACAATATCTCGAGAAAAAAATATCATAAAATTGACTTAGTCATAGACGGGCTTATATACATAGTAGTCTGTAATATAAACATCCATTTTCGACTGCACGTCAACGACAATAGACGAATGCCATCGTCGAGCTCCCGAGTAACAATGCTATACACACAGTACGTCATTCAATAATTCAATGGAAAATTGATGATGGAGTGCGCTGGCACTGCGCAGTATTTATTAGTTTGCGTCGTTTACGAATTAATCGTGGAAACTATTGAAATCATTATTGGTACCCAATTAATCTTGTCGCGGATTCATGTTAGATAATAATAATAATAATATGCTTTACAATGTTCTCGTTATCTCGTACTTGTGTTATCGTGTCGTGTGTAGATTTGAGATACATAGTGCGACGCGTGTTCATGCGACGTGTACACACGATAATAATACGTAGGTACGTATTACGTAGCTGCTGCAGCCGCGGGATCGCGGTAATTCGTGTCATATCGCGTCGACTTAAATGTTATAATTGTACGACCATTCACAAACGTCGGAATAATAATAATAATAATAATAATAATAGTGTATATTACTACTATAATCGGCGTCCCGTAAATTTGTCGCGGCGTATTGGTTGCGGCGAAATGATAGTGGAAAATTGGTCGCGGTCAAACGAGTAGGTATAACATATTATCGTATGTGTGTAAAATGGTGGTTCGGCTATTTGTGTGGGCGCAAAATAATAATAAGTAATAATAACAGCAATAGCAGCAACAACAACAACAACGGCGACAACGACAACGACAACAACAATAATAATATATAACAGTCGAGTATATAATATTCTCGATCGTGCCGATATATAAACAGATGTAAAAACGAGCGCGGCCCATGTGATATTATTATGTCGCGGACGCAATAAAAATGATTGTCTGCAAATAGGAAACGGCAGATTATTATTACAATAATATTATATTACGTTACGTGTTATCCGACGGTGTGTGATGTTTACAAGAAAACGGTATGGTATTGCCTCTGTCTAATGTGTCGGCCGCGGGTGATGTACATTATAATAATATTGAAATGTTCGAGTGTCGCGCGTGCAGAGAGTATAATATTATCGTCACAGCGTCCGGCGAGTTCCACCGGAGTGCCGGTTTAAATCATATTTTTTTTTTAATCGACAGACTTGTATAAATCACTCTTTTACCATTATATTGTTCAGGCGTAGTATACGTATTGTTGTAGTCGTCGTCACGCACGAGATGACTGTGGCGGCGGCGGCGGCGGTAGGATTTGCAAATGACTTGTGGATATGTAATGAGTATAATAAATTATTTTGCTGTCGCGGGCCGTGCGAC
This sequence comes from Rhopalosiphum padi, assembly GCF_020882245.1. Taxonomy (NCBI): domain Eukaryota; kingdom Metazoa; phylum Arthropoda; class Insecta; order Hemiptera; family Aphididae; genus Rhopalosiphum; species Rhopalosiphum padi. The sequence continues at coordinate 30,466,422 of NC_083597.1, read as the reverse complement.
ATAACGGAGTTGCTAAATAAACTTTATGTCGATCACAAGCACGCATGTCGCTGTTATTATTATATATCCCGCAAAGAATATGATATTATTTTAAACAATAAATGAAATATACGTAAACATAATATTATTGAAGATCGATTAAATCGTAACGTCGATTTTTTATGTTATCGAATTTATATTAAAAAATGTGTATATTATTTAAATTTAATATCGTGTTTGCGATTTTATTTATTATTATACATTAAAAATATACCTTGACTAATTGACGTGCAGGTATCCATCATAATGTATTTACTACTAAATAACAATAAATCGTTGAAGTACCAACTTACTAGATTTTAAAAGTGACTTTCCTATACCTAGTGAAATCCGTATAACTATAGAAATAGGGATTTTGAAAATGTTTTAATTAATTATTTTTAAAATAGTTTAGATACCTACTGCAGTTTACAAACATGAGTGTATAGGCCAAAATTTGAATACGGAAACATATTTATTTTTTTATTAGGTAAACTAAAAAAAACACAGTAAACGGTTATAAAGATTATTACATTTAATCCTCAATCGTAAAAATAAAAACTAATTATTATCTCACTTTTTTATTTTTGGGGACCATTAAAATGTATAAATTTACAGTTGACATTGAATGACGTGATCTACACACACATGTATTTTCATGTATATATATAACATATACTTCTACCACGCTGAATATTGTAATTGTGATGATTTAACACAATTATCTATTATTGTTTAACCTACATTCTATAGTATTTAATTTAAGTTAACTATTATGATAAAAAATATTTACTGGAGAACTTCAATATTACAGTCAAATATTGACGAGGTAATTGTAACGCAAACAACTGATTGGGCTTATTGAAGTGAAATGAGCTGTTAGTTGGTACTTGTCAAACATACAAACTACTGGAGCGGTTTAATTATTACCATAATATTATACATACGTTTCTATATGGGGTGAAAAGTTTGCATTGCTCTGACTTATAGCCTTATTTCATAAAAAATTGTTTTTTTTTTTAATACTAGGAAATCAATAAATTATAAGTTGATAATAAAATACCATTACAATTATCAGTACTAATAGTGTCGTCGATATTTAAGTTTGCCTGGCCAAGTGATTTTGTTGAACTAGATATGACAGATTGATAGAATATTATGTGATATTTATAAAGACAAAACGATATTTCAATTTGGGTTTATTTTATGTTGATAATACGTACATTATTGAAATGACTTAGAAATATTATGATTTAAGTTAGTATGTATTTTTTGTTAAAGTTTTAGTCATTAAATTGTTATTAAAATATGCAAATAATTTTATTTACTTATTCTTTTTAATATGTACTATATGTATTATATAATAATCAAATATTAAAAAAAATAATGTAAAACTGTTAATATTTAATATGTGTACCAATTTTTAAATCATCTAAACTTGAAATGAATAATTAGATAACGAACGATATATTATAATACTAATTAAAAGTATTAAAATGTTCAGCATAAAATGAAACAATGCAATAAAGTTACTTACTATACTTTCTACAATTAAAGAAAAATAATATAAAATATTATTAAACTTAGAGTAGGTCTTGAAAAGTATGATAAAGTAGCCGGCTTAGTAAAATTAATATAGTTATTTCGTAGTTCAAATTTTGAATACGTAATTCTACTTAACACTAGTTGAACATATGAAAGCTCTTAAATTAAATTATTCTGGCTTGTACCATAAAATATTTTAACGGAAATTTGAGAAGACAAGAAATATAAAGAAATGGGTTTCTCTTCTCGCCTGTAATTGCGTCAGGCAGTCATTCGATTCGCAGGCTAATCCATGTTTACCGTTCCATTAAATAATAACGTGTCCGTTGCATCATTCCTATATTTATGACCTAGTGGATTTTTATAGACCATTTTCTCTGGTCCCCTACTCCCTGGGGACACATGGTTTTGGTGTTTAGCGGACTGTAAAAACTTAGCAAACAAATATTGTGACATTGCGGCGATGGACTTCTCTGGGTTAGGATATTTTGAAATCTATTTCCGTTAATTATTATTATTTTTTTCATAACTTTTATTGGTAGTAGCCGTACCATCAATGAAAATATTTGGCAATAAATTATGATTGGACAATTTTTGCTTATTTTCCAGCGAAAACACATTAAATTGTAATAGTAAAATAAATAACCTTGGCTGCCGACATTTATTTCATATGCTTCAAGACATGTAACAGGTTCAAAAAAAAAAAAATAAATAAAAAAATATTTAGTAAGACAATAATATTGTCAATGTCTTATATATGTAATGTTTAACTTGTTATACCTATTATTATAATTTTTATCAAATTTATACTTACCTCAGTAAAATTGGTTAACATTTTTAAGCTAAATTAGTCATATTATTGACTTGGTACATCTTACGGTGTAATAGTATAACGATCGTGTAGTAATTTTGAATCCCTGATAATACTTTATAATATTATCATTAATAAGCATTTAAGAGGCTTTTCTACTGTTCATTCATAAAATAAATGTTAGTAAATTCAGTACAAAAATTTAGTCAACTTAATATTTCAAACTTAATCGATCATTTGAAGTTTATGTAGGTACTGCTAGTTTTGATATCTGAATGTAAAAATACGAACATAAAAAATTAAACGTATTAAACGTACTTCTATGTTTGTTTGAGTTATCTCTGTCTTACATTTTATGTTGTTAGTATTAATAGGATAGTAAATTTACCTATTATAATATCGCCTAAGTATCACACATAATTATTGAGTGTTATTTATTCCTTGTTTTTAAATTTGATTATCGGGCAATTTACTGTGATATTGAAAGTAACAACACAAAATGTTGTTTCTGCTGAACGAAAAATTGCAATGTTATATGTATATAAGTCGGAGATGGAACTTCAAGAGACCATTGCGTCATCTTAATACATTTAATGTAATGTTGTGTATATACGTAAACCTGTGTATCTATTAAGTCTATTTGAAACCCTAACTTTGTATTATTTAGGGGTCAGCGGATCACATATGCTACAACGAACAGATTAATATATATGCACTTTAATCCCATTAATCTTTAATCGTTGCTAGTGATATTCAGCATGAATTGAAGACTACAAATATGTTAGATACATCGAACATTATCATCACTGTCCATTGACAATACTTGAAGTACCTATAAATTGTTATAAAAATATAATACAATTAAAATATACAAGATTTAATCAAAAAATATATAAACCAATTAGTTCTATATTAAAAAACATTATGTTTTTTTCGGACCAAAAACGTAGTTTAGTTTTTATTTTGAATATTATGTAGGTACCTACCAAGTAAATTGGTCATATCTAACATGTACTTGGATTTTAATAAATTATTAATTACATTTCGAAATTGTCTTATTATACCTATTTTATTTCATTCGTTGTGTTTTTACTAATTACATTAAAAGCACAACTAATTTAAATTATTAATTGCTAGGTAAAGCATATTAGGTATATTGTTCGTTGAATTATTGTTGTTCGATCATGATTGAAATAATTTTTTTTTATTCTTGTTATTCGGTGTATATTAGTTTATCTGATTCCAAATTCAACACAACCTCTAGACAGAATAAAATAACGTTGCCATTTCCTAGTCCTTGATCTTCATATAACGACATAATGTGTATTATTTATTTATTTATTACATAATACAATGTATTATGTATTACAAATGCGTATTAATTTGTGTATTTCCGTAAAAAACTTTCCTTTTAATTATAATTAATTTGTTAAATGTAGTTATGTTTAGTACAAGAATTTAAACACGGACCAGTGCCATTGATTGATAAACTAGAGTTAAAATAAGGTAAATTAAATGTTATTTAAAACGTAGATATTATAATTTAATTTACTTAATTTTATAAGCACTAAAATTAATTGTAAAAATTAAAAAGTTTAAACACAATAAATTATTTAAAAAACTATCATTTAATAATTGTATAATTGATAGTTATATTGATGCTATAATATAGTTAAACTACAATGTTATTATCAATAAAATAAATTAGTTTTATAAAAAAGTGGATTATATATTTACTTTACAAAAATACATTAAAATGCAAACATTAATATGATTATGATAATTAATTGTGCTTTGTACTTTGATAAATGTCGTGATAGATAGTTACGGCCAAAATGTTTTGTTTTTTGTATTGTAAGGGCAACTAATCAGTTATTGGTAATCCATGCATGTAGCTCTACGTGATGTATTTTTATCAAGGTTTGTTAAATTACACTTGTCAATAAGCTTGTTACGTTGTTTGTATATATTTTCAAAGTAGTTTTAAAATTACATGCCTCTATGATGATTAAAAATATAAAAAAAATATTAAAAATATTAAATTTGTATGAAACAACCAATTTATTCTAAAAGGTATAATATGATTAATGGCTAATGCAGTTGGTAAAATAAAATAATAATTATAAGTAAGCATGGTTCTTCTATAACACGAAATACTCATGTATATTTTATTTTTTTTTTGTAATGATGTGTATCTTTTTTTTAGGTTTGAATAAATTAATTTTGTAACACTTGAATTTACATACATAAATAGTTTAATGGTAAAATTGTTACATTTTGATTATCAATAATATAACGAGCCAGAGTTTTATCAAAGAATTAGTAGAATTATACTTCAATCATATTATTCAATACATTTTATTTGATGATATAATGATCACCCTGTATACACTGTAGGAGTAAAAACGCAACTGTTTAAAATACCTAAGTGTACATGGCCGTATAACAGGTATAGATATTGTTCTAAAATATGATTGCGGTTTCTTAACCGAACGAGTTACAGTATACCGCTGCCGCCACTACAACAATGTCGTGTATCACGTCAGTGACTAATAGAGCACCAATTTCCATGCAATATAATGCATGCCTATGTATTTATATATATATATATATTTTTTTGTATTACCAAAAATGACTGGGTATAATTTACAATGAAAACATTAATCGTTACTTTTTAGAAAATTGTAAATTTCTGATTATTTACGAATGAGTTAAATCGCAATTTATTGTTTTTCGTAAAACCTCCACAATTATGTATATTATATTGGTACAATTTTGTATAATTATACACTAAAACAATTCAATTTACAATCAAATCGAACAATTTTCTAGGCAGTAAATAAAAATTAAATCTTTATCAAGTTGATGTTTTTGACAAATTTGATTAGGTTATGCGTTTGTTCTAAAAATGATTAACATAATAATTATTATTAAACGTAAAATAAATAATTAATAAGGAATAAACACTTATTTATAGTTATGGAATTGTATTTTTCACCAAGTATAAAAATATATTTTATGAGTAATTATAAGATTGCAGTTAGCTAAAAATTAAAATGTTAAAAACCTGCATTCGTAATCAATGTTAATGAACAATAGATGATTTTTCTGTGGTACTTTCAATGAAATAGTGATAACTAACGAACACTTCCTAGGTGTGTAAAATATATTTGATATGATTCTAAGAAAATTAAGCTAAACGAACTGCGATAATAATTAGTGTTTTTGTTTACAGTAATCGTAACGAGATTTAATTATTTTGATTATTATATCGTTCAATGAAACCTGACAAAAACTTTTTTTAATAATTACAAAGATTAGACTGACAAATCCAGTAAAGATACCCAAGTCAAAAAATAATGAAAAATTTTCTTTTTGTTTTTTGATAATATAAAATATCATTATTTGTTAAAAATAAATTTCATATAAATTTGAACTTACAAAAAATATTTAAGTTCGATATAATAAAAGTAAATATTTATATGAATTGATAAAAAATTGGCTTATGAGTTATTATTTCAAATAATATTATAAGAATATTTGTATATCATATTATATAACATTAAACGTCATAATAGGTAATATATATATACTCGTATATGTAGATAATTCTTGTATAATTTTTAGAATTATAAGAATAAATACAAAATCAACTATTATTAATAAAATATTATATTATTTAAAAAAAAAAACCAATCAGTGAAATGTAAATTAATAACAATAAATAAAAACAAAATTAATGTAATCAGTATAGTTTTTAACTTCACCAAATAATTAAACTTTTCTCTAAAAATTGAAATCAAATATTTATAACAAGTTTGCTATAGATGAATAAAAATGTTACATTTTGACATTCTTATTGTCTTTGTTGACAATCATTGATTTTTTTTTTTGCAGTTTTTAGTATGTAAATGAACTGATATTTAATTTTAATTTTCCGTTCGTTCAGGCACTCGTGTTTCGACTAAAGTCAACAAAGAGGAGTTTTAATTGACATATTTTTATTATTATTATTATTTTTTTTTTACAAAATTTCTCAAGTCGTTGATTTTTACGGTATGATGAAATAATTTATTAAACGGTACTTGTCCCAAAAACGTCATATTAATTGTATTTTATAGACAGAAATTTTTCTTTAACAAGATCAAAATAGCCAAAAAAAAAAAGTAACAAAATAATAATAACACACGAATAAAAACCGGAGTTAATCGCTTCCGGTAAGAAGTGTCCATCGTTTGTATTCACTTTTTTTATATTGTGCGTGTCAATATTTGCTAATAAAAAAAATATCGTATTGTGAGATCTAGAAAAATATTAGTATTTTTAATTTTCTCATCAAAAATCTTCTTACTATTTTTTGTTAATATAGAATATAATGATAAAAAAATGTGTGTTTTCGAGATAAGTAATATAGAATTTTCAAAACAAATTTGATAGCAATTCTCCAATCTAATAAATATATTAATGTTAAATTAATGTATAGGTAATATATACATTATACATATTGAACTGTTAAAAATTAAAGGAAGATTTAATTTGCTCTTGAAACAAATATCTTAGTAAAATATAAATTAAAAAAATTATAATAGTATATTAATATATTACATATTTCACTTTATTAAATATTTACTGTGAATTATTTAAGTCAATTGTAATTTAATTACCATAAACACAAGTTTATTATTTTTATTTTGAACGGTAAGTTAATTTTTTTTCATAGTGGCATTATTTAGTTATTTTAAAACGTAAACATTTAATAGAAATGTGTAAAAGGTAAAAGAAAAAGAGCCTATTTTAGATTGCGTCTAATCTCTTGTATTTTAAATGTATGCAGCTCCACCATGAATCTACTAAATGGCACAGGGTTAATATTGTGTTTAAATTTTAGTTATGCTAACTGATAAAAGCGAATTACTCACAAAACATTTGCTAAAAAACACCAACTCGTCGTCTAACTACATTATGTATTTCGTGCTTAAGATAAATACGATTTGTCATTTTGAAAGGACCTTTTGTTAGTTGCTATTCGAAATGGAATCATTTGCGTCTAGAATTCAATTAGTTCATCGCAACTTCAATTAAAGACTGGCGAGAGACAGTCACCGGATGTAAATCTGAGTTTAAAATAGGTGGATATAAGATCCAGGGTGGGTCAATGGTTTCAAGAATTAGGTCAAAAACAATTCGTACGTATATTTCAAAACAGTTTATTTTTACAGTGACTTTTACTAGGTATACAATTAATACCTACATAATACGTACGTGGTTTATTTAACCAACGTTGAATGTTTAATATTAATAATTAACAGTCCGTAAAATTTTAATTTTAATTATGAGTTTATATATTATACAGTGATCTCGCAGTGTTTGGTATTTTTTTTATTTAAGTGGTGGTACGTGTTTTATATAGTTCATTTAATTCCTGCCACTGAATAAAAAAATATCCCAAACACTGTGTGACGTAGTATATATTATTATTTAGTGTATACAGATAATTGCGTATTGTTAAATTTAACATAAAAAACATGTTACGAAATGAAAAAGTACATATAGGTATATTAAGTTGTTTTGTACAAAAACTTAGTGTTACTTTAAGGAGTTTGTAAAGTTCGACATTTCCTATAGAGTCAAGAATGTTCTTTACTCATACAATATACATAAGAGTATAATTTAAAACATTTGATATCATACAATGACACTGTTGACATTATTCATACTACTTATATTGAATAGTGCTGAAGCAGAACCTACTTCTGTAGAAAAAATGTAATTAAAAAGATTAAGTCATACTTTTACATTTGCTTGCGTGGATATAGAATTTTAAGTCTTTTATTTATTTTTATAACTGTATTATCTTTTGTAATATTCTATGATAAAAATATATTAATAACATTTAATTTTATATAATTTATGTCTGTAAAGAGTTTATTATGAACTGATGGTTTTGAAATTTTGAATACATAAGTTATAACTTATAACTCAAAAGTAATATTAAACTGCATAAGGCATGTAGTACACAGTTTGATAACGCTAAGTAGTTAAAATTATATTTATAAATACTTTATAGGTTTACGTATGAAGTTATTTTATTTAGTCTACCAATAATGTAAGTAGTGGTTTTTACAAAAGGTTTACTTTGTATATGTAATATACAAATAATATACAAAGGTTATATCATTATTTAACAATGAATAATGTGCCTTTAAGTATTGGTTTTTTCAACTATAAAAACTCATTTACACTTTTTCTGAAAATTTTGGTATTATTAAGTTAACACTTATTGACTATTGAGCAAAATTTAATACAAGAAATATCTCTTTAAAAATTAAATGTTTTTAAATAATGTTATCATTGATATTGTAATAATTGTAATTAAATTGACAGGTATATAGGTAATAATTAGTATTACTTAATATTAAAATCCATAGTTATGACTTTTAATAACTTAATTTTATAACATGGGTATTCAATTTCAAAAAATATGATTTCGATACATTTTTATAAGGTTACGTTCTAATAATATTATTTTTAATAGTTTAAGATAATATACACGGAAAAATTTGGTTGGAATATTAAATAGTTATTGATTTTTTTTTGCTAGGTAACAGTGGCTCTAGATTTTTCGATATGCAGATGAGGAGTAATTCAAGGAGAAATTTTTTCTTTGACTAAATTATGAACATAATTTATACATATCACTAATTTTCTTTTTATCTATCCGTTTTTTACAAACTTGTTTATTAGTATAATAATACAGTCTAATATAATACGGAGTTTGTATTGATTTTAACCTTTTAGAGTTATCAGTTATTAATCGATTATAGTTGGGTTTTATTCTAGATTTCATTCTTAGGAATCGGTTTATATAAAAATAAAATAAATAGGTAAATTTTTATGCAATATGTTATTATATCTGCAGAATACAAAATACATATATGTAAACTATAGATTTTCAAAAATTAACAAGTAAATCGATTTTGTTAAAAAACTTTAAGAGGTTTGATGACAATTGTAGGTAAGGAATTTTACATTTTGATTACCGATAGTCTTATGTTTGAAATGTGTTGAAAGTATCACAAAATTGTATCTGAAGTCTAATAGTGTTTTTCTGATGCCCTGAAAGGCTGATGAATAATTTATTCGAATCGATCTTTTCTTGCCCAAAAAATTATCAATGATATCACTGACACAGTGTACTTATTGTAGCTCATATTTTGGAGACTCACGAGATTTATAGAAATCAGCTGATTACCACTCTTAAAAATTCGTGTGGGAGGGGGGTAAGTAGTAGTAATGTTGGGTATGCTGGAGTGTATAAGTATCGGTGGAAAAAATGTCTCGTGTTGTGTTTTTCAACCTAATATAATATGTATAAAGAAGAAAATTATTTTGGAAAATGACTAAATGATTTTCTAGCAGAATTACGTCAACCATCTACATATGAGTAATTAGCAGACATATAGTTCATTATTGGGATGTATCAAAAATCATGTGAAATGAAATTCCAAGCTACTGGCATGCGTAGAGATTTCATAAAATAAAATCGAATGGTACATATTTCTAATTATTGCACGTGTCTTGCTAATTTTGTTTAATTTATAATCAATATCCGGCGAGTAATTAAGCAGATCACTGTTTATATTAGTGGCTAAACCATGCTACAACAAACTATACAATTCATATGGGTCATTAGAAAAAAACGTATTCTTTATAACAGCCTTTTGAATATAGTTAAGGAGTCTGTAGATATTAATGCTGATATGAGATTTAAAAAGGCTTATTGAAAATTGTTATGATATCATTCGTTTATACTATACGACATACATGATATTACGAAACATGAAATATGTGTATAGAATATTGACGTATTACGTATAGTAAGTATTTAGAAATTCTAGAATGTATTAGATTTAGATCAAATTAAAAAAATATATATGTAATAGTTTTTATGCACAAGCAAGTATGAATTTAGACATATACAATTTTTAAAGTAGTTGACAATAATATTCGTAGGACCTAGACCACCAAAATGCAAGTTAATTTATCAAGGAAAATTGTTAAGAATACCTTTCAAAAAGATAGAAACACTTATAAATATGATATCGAAATGTATCATAATGAAATACTATTATTATTATTTAGAACAATGATTAATGACATGGTTGTTTTATAATATGAATAGCAAAACAGTCTTTTGTGTCTGAAAAGAAATGATTATTTATCAGTGTTTAAAAAAATAGACGTCGCTAGAATAAACGAGCTAATTTCCACTAGACAGTATATCATGACTAAGGTTTTAGTTTAACATTTTTATTTTCCTTTTAAACATTTAAACGACTCATGTATAACATACAAAAGGATATGAAGTATAATTGACGTATAATCTAAACCATATTCATAAATTGGTAGACAGAAATTTGGCATCCGGAAACAAGACAATTCGAAATAAATTCGGGAAAATTTCAAACCGAAAAAGAGTGTAAAGATAAACGGTTAAAGTATTACTAATTTTTATGAAATTATAATTCCACAGATATATAAAATAGGTTATATATCAGTTATGATATTATTATTACTTTCAACTGTTAAGTTTACCAATAATAATATTTTATATTATTAATAATCGTTATTAAGCGCGCCTATTTTAAATTGCCAAAAAATAAATTTCAATTTCTGCAAAAAGAAAGTTTTTTTTAATTTTTTTTTTTACAAAACCAAAACATTGAGCAGGTACAATCCAATACCAAACGTGCACATACCTGCAGCCGACGTACTCGATGAAAAAAACGTCATAACAAAATCCATTTAACAATACTGTTCTAATTATAATTGTTGAAATCGTCACGGGAAAAATCACATTCGTATAATACGTAGAGGAACATATGCGGTATTATACAGGTATGGCAGCCAGGCAGGTACCTATGCCCGACCAGCCGATCGCCCTACCGCCCGCCAGTCATCCCGCAGTACAACGTGTACAATGCTATAACGCGTTTTGCCCAGTGGTGTGGGAGACCGATATAATAGGCAGCCGACTGCGTGAATCGGCTTCAGAATCGTGACGAACCTCGCAGGCACTCGGGGATCGCCCGTCGTTTTCTTGGTTTTTATGTTTATAAAAATTGTTTTATTGACGCGCGTCCCACACATACGAAAACTAGCACGTGAACCGTGATTTTTTTTTCGTTCCCGAGATCGATCGTTTCGACGTGCAGAAATTATTTGCCAGTCGAATCGAGCGTACATGTATAGAGGTTAACAACACGATACCGCATAATATTGTTATCGTATTCAAGCGCAAATCGAAAATTTCGCGAAAATTCCAATAGCAAAGAAGTTCGCGAAAACGTTCGCACGCACGAAACTGTATAACTTTTACGCGGCGCTACACGCATCATGACGACCTGCAAATCTTGTTTCGCGTTGATGAGCTCACTAGTCCTGTTATCCTGCGCGCTGCGATATGCGGTCGCAGTTCAGACGGACGCACAAGCAATGGTCAGTATGGCAATATTAATTTTGTTTCTGTGTATGTAAATCAGGTAATACAGGTACAACGGGCCGAGAAACCTGTTACAAAAGTTCATCGATGTCGACGTTGCTTTTTAATTTTTTCCAAATTCATAACCAATATTAAAATGCTTCTAAACGGTCCTATTGATTTTAGAACACGCGTAACAATGTTTTCAAATGTTATAGAACACGCCAATACTTCTTCGATAAACATACAGTATATGTAAATAACAATTTAATTTATACCTACGTGTGTAAAATAATTATTTTTATATTATAAAAATAAACACGTAAGACCAGTTTTAAGGTCAATTATTATTTTTATTATTTTTTATTTTTAAATTTATTATAGCTCGATAATGAAATTTTTTTAAAAAATAAACTAATAATAAAATAAAATGGAATTAATTTACAACATTAAATAAGAAAATATTTATTTAGCATAAAAATAATATGTTATTCAAATTTCATTTTTACTAGTCTATTACGCTTTATATATAAGTACCTACCTATTAAATTTATAAATATATGGGTACGTTGGTACACGTCTTTAGAGAACTCGATATTTTTAGATACGATTTTTTATCATTGTTTATTATTTTTTTTTTGAACTGGAATTGAAAATTAAATATGATCTATTTAAAGTGTATATTTTTAATTGTAGACTGTAGTCAATCTTCAAAATTAATATACCTTACTAATAAAAGTATTATAAACTCAATATTAAAAATTATTTTACAGATGTATTTATCTCAATTTGGTTACTTGAGCCCTTCGATGAAAAATCCAAATTCAGGTCATATCATGTCTGAGGAAACAATGGCTCGAGCGTTAATGGAGTTTCAATCATTCGTTGGTCTAAATCTGACAGGTAAGTGCGTCATTTTACCTGACTCATCCAAATATTATTAAAGAAACTGTTTCAATGTCAGTGAACCTAAAAAGTGAATTTACATTGCAAAATGACCATAGTACGCAAAAAATTGCCATCAAGTATTTATATTTTTTTAATTTTTTTTTACTTTGATAATATATTATATATATTTATATAATACTGTTTATTAAATGAAATAATAATTCGTAATATAATATATATACAATTACTAATGTAAATCAACGAGATCATTCAATGATTCATATCGTGATCCAAGGGCGTGAGCATGGAGATTAATGACCTTCCTTAACACACCGCTGTCATGGTGTTTTAATCGTACACCATCAAATCTATTTATTTTTTCATTAGGTATTCGTATAGTACATATAAACAAAAATGTATAAGATGATTTTTTTCCGGTAGACCTTGGGACAAAAAAAAAAAAAAAACTCGGTCAAATAAACTTGTTCGATAGGTTTTTACGCGAAACGTATATAATATTTTATTATGTATCTATGCAAAATATATAGTTGGTATTTTGTTTAATATTTTGATACTTTTGAATCATGAATGTTTCATGTTGAATTCCCAAATGAGTCACAAATATTTAATTATTTTATATTTATGAGCAATAATTGACAGCCATATTAAAACATTTGTATTAATATTATATAATATTTGTGTGTAATACTAACTATTAAATATTGAATAACTAATAAAAATGATATGCTAATGAAAATAAATTGCTTTAATAATACATTTCAAATCTATAGTTAATCATAACGGACATATTTTTTCGTTCAACGTATTTATTTTGTATTTTAGAAAATTAATGTTATAATATAAGTCAAATTTAAATTTAAAATATTAAACATTAGGTGTTCATTTAGAGATATTTGATTAAATATTCACTAAGTTTGATGATTATTCGACTAAACTTATTTTATTTTAAAGATTGTCAAGCCTTTAGGCTTATAATGAAAAATATGTTTAATGCATTTTTATTAACTGTGATTAATATAAAAGACATTTTCTATAATATTCTAAAATTGTTCTTCATTCAATTTATTTAGTTATGGTCCAAAACTGAAGTGTAATGAATTTATTATTTATATCATGTTATATGCATTTGTATATTTTGTTATGATAAAAAAGATGAATTTTTAACTTCATATATATATGTGTCTCTAACCAAATAGGAGAAAATATGACAATAATATAGCCCAATAATAAATGCTTAAATTTATCTGAAACAGACGATTAAATCATGTGTTAGCTGATGTCTATAACTTAGTATACTATACAGTGAAAATAATATTAATAATAATAAAAAAAATATAATTAACAAGAAACACACTCTTATTTTCATACATTTTTTGAAAATAAATTTAGAGTGTATTGTAATATGTACTATGTGTCTATATAGCTCTTAAATTCAAAAATATTAAAAATAATATTTAATGTTAAAATTACATAACTAAACCGATATAAAATCGTATTTATTATTGTATATATGATTGATATTTCCTTATGTCAATTATGTATGACGTATTCGTACCATTTGAATATTAATTATAGGTCGACACATGAGTTTTTAGTTATTTATTAATCAATCACGTTGTTTTTATTTTTGAAGGTCATTTGGATGACGAAACGCTACACTATATGAGTATGCCTAGATGTGGTGTCCGAGACAAAGTGGGATTTGCCACAGACTCCAGGTCTAGAAGATATGCTCTACAAGGTAAATATGAAATTTAGTACATATTAACTTTATTTTTATTATATTAATAACTTAATCAATAGGAAACCATATTTAGTTTAGGATGAATAGACAAAATTTTCATTTTGAAAAATATTAAAAAATAAACTGAAGAGAAATAGGTACTTCATCATTTATGCATCGACGTTGTATATTAAATGTATACAGTTCGTTATTTTTTCAATCATTTAAAATCATAACAGAAATAATAAGGAAAAAATAAAAAATGTATTTGATTTATGAAAGTTATAATCTACCAATGAATTAAAAATGTAATTATTCATTAAAAATATTAGTGAGCAAAGGTTTAAAAATGCTTACTCTTTTTATATTATTTTTATTCATTCAACCAAACACAATAAAGTACGTACGTTTGCGTAACATAATATTCCATCGACAATTTCAAAATTGTTGTAGCCTTGATTTTCTATTTTCCGATTGAAATTTTATTTAGTGTTCAAATTCAAATTCAAATACATTTATTATGTGTTTATATATTTAACATAATTATATTAAATTGTTCAGTTGGTTTATATATACGTGATATTGAAATATAAAAATTGTTTTACCAATTATTATATTTTCAACTATACGAATATTATTGTATTTAATGTGAAATGGGTTTTTGAATTTAATTTAAAAAACTAGCTAAAGCAAAATTAGAAATATTTTTCATAATTGATTCAAATAATTGGAATATTATTAATATTGATATTTTTATTTTAGTATTGTTATTATTCTTAAGTTACCTATACTCGTATTATTATTTATTTGTTTAGAATCAACCAAGTGTAGGAATTGAAATCAAAAATAAATGCCTGGTTCAAAACCAATTTTCTTTAGAAAAAAAAATCTAATAAAAACCATAAATTTTATATGTGATTTTATTTTTATACTATTTTTTTTTTACACACTACAAAGCGATTAAGTTTAAAATGGAAACAAAGTAGAGCATAAAAAAAATACAAAAAAAATAAATAATAATTTTATTTGGGATGTCGATTTAGGTGTTTTATATTATCTTAAGCAATACTTTAAACTGATATAAAAATACATGATAATATTGAAATATACTCGCACACACACACGCACACACACACACACACATATATATATATATATATATATATATTGTATGATGTATTTAAAATAAAATATATTTCAAGTTATTCTGAAATAACGAAACAATAACAATTACGATCAAGTACGAAATATTCAGCTTCTGTATTCAACACGGTATTCGGTTTTTGTGCCAATAATGTTATTTTGCAACAGGTATTCTGCATGAGTTCCATCACAATATTATGCGTGTACCGTATCTATTATTTTGACGTGAAATACTTGATTGAAAATATTGTTTCGATGACATCACATATACAAATTTCCGCATATTTTTTTCTACAATAGAAAAATAAATAATTGCACTTAGTCATAGACTGTGATAATAATACATATACACGCGTTGTAATTGTTATTGGTGGTAAAAAAGATCTCTCCCTCCACGCGCGCACGCACGCATACGCACGCACACACACACACACACACACACACACACACACACACACACACACACAGACATACACGAGTATTTCTTAAACGCTGTGGTCCATATTACCTGTTCTTTTATAATGCGTACGCGTTAAATCTCTTTTACGCTATTTTGTCAAGTTCAATGCGACCAATTTTCCACTTGTCTTGTCGGTCCTGGACAAAGGACGTACACATTCATCATATAATATATAATATATATATATATATATATATATGTATGTATGTATACTACGCGGAGATAACGTAATATTGCAATATATATTTATAAATTTATACGTGTGTGAGTGTGTGCATGTGTGTAAACCGTCCCTCAAATCTGGTACTGACTTATTCAATGTGTATTCTGGGTCACATTTTATCGTATGTATACCTATTAGAAAATTCTTATATAATGTCTGTAGTTAAATAATAACTCAGGCAATTGCAGTATAATATATATATATATAATATCATTGTACAATAATAATAAAAAAAAAATTAATTTATTGTAGAATTCGATTTAAATAGTAAACTGTTGCCGTTAATCGTTGGGTATATTTATACGAGAATAGATATTATGTCGACCGTATTCCGGATAAATGTGGATTCTTATTGTATCCAACAAAAGATAACAGTCTTAATTAAAAATTCTCCAATTATCTAATAAGTACGAGTGATATATTAACACAGTTGCTGTGTATGCATAGAAAGACGTATATTATTATGTAAATTGTTTGTATGTACCTACCTATTATAGTTCTATCGAAATTAGCCCTTTTGCATCAAATTATATAACTCGGATGTTTGAATATCCGGTCCAATCAAACATCATTATTGTCAAGTATCCTCTGGCCAAAACTGAAACAACAATAAAATAATTGTTTTGCACGCATGCCATTGTAACTTTCCTGGGTAATAATATCATTGTTTAGAATACGTTTATGACTAAAATGACCCCGAATAACATTTACAATATTTTTGTTATATTCAATAAATAAATTAATATAAAAGGTAACACTAAAATATGTATTAAATGTATACAACAATTGAACACATTTAATATTTTGATTTAAAAAATATATTTACCATCATAAAAATTGTATTATATTTCATAATATAAATCGAATTAAATTTAATAAAATTACAATATTCACTGTTCATAATTAATGAAGGTATTTCTTTGTTTTTACATTTTACGTAAGTTGTTAATTGTTTTACTTTTTATAATGATAAAAAAAGTAAATGGTTTTTCTTGTCTTGATTATATATACATTAATTTGTTTATTTTCTGAATATTTTGTCGATTAATGTTATTATTTTAAAATTATATATTAAAACAACAATGATTGTTAATATATGATATATTGTAGGTACCTACTTAACATCCTAATATTATTTAGTCGAAGATACAAGAACATGTTTATAAAAACCTAATATATAATTTGTATAACAATCAGTATATTATTATATTATTTTTTAACGAATAATATTAATATATTACCAGTACTTATATTATTATCAATTAAATAAAAACTTCGTTTAAATTATTTTATTTTTAACGGCCTTCTTTAGACTAAATAAAAATAAGTAAATAAACAAACAAAATATAAAAAACAATACAATTGTTACATATTTCGTCATGAACGTCTATTGATATTTTTTCCTATCGTCTTACACGTATGCAATTATCGTGTAATGCCATGACCAATTGAATTTTGATTTTTGTGTATAAGGCTAAAAAAATGATTTAAACGATATTGAACATTTTTACGCTTGTATGAGTATACATTGAAATGAAACGAATTTCCGTAAAAAATCCGACAGATTTGCCGTACTTATGTCCTACGTGTATATATTTCTCACTATGATGATAATGATAATAATAATAATATCAACAACAACAATAATAATAACAATAATGTAATGTGTTGTTTTAAAAATGCTAAACGTGCACGTTGAACAATATAAATAATGTAGGACTCGGAAACACTAGTAGGATCAAGGAAATGAGACAATATTATATTTGTCACACAAGAACTGTTGGTTGTATAAACTGTGCTTATGATAATTATGCATATTTCGACCTAGCCGATTAATCTCCTCTAATTATTCGACGCTGTGTGTCATACACAAATGTATTTATATTATATACACATTACACATGTTGTATAATATATTATTCATAATATCCATAATATTATGTATAATGTATATATATATTTATAGGTAGCCGATGGAGGGTGAAAGATTTGACGTATAAAATATCCAAGTATCCTAAACTGCTGGGTAAGTCGGAAACGGACTCGGAAATCCGGAAAGCATTCGACGTATGGTCTGAAGTTACACCGTTGACGTTTACTCACAAAAAGTCCGGACAAGTAAGTTTGGAATATATTATAATACATTAATATGTCACTGTTTCGAAATGATTAATTTATAATATAAACTAAATTTGATGTGTATTTTAATTTTAAAAATAAATTTCAATAAGTTAACAAATAGACCAATATTTATATTGTTTCATAAATTATCTATTGATCACGTATTTAATTATAATTTGGTTTATTATGTGCCGAATAATGATGAAAACTTAATTCTAATTTTTTGATAATGTTGTTGTATAATATTGAAATTTAATAGTTTTTTAAAAACTGTAAAAATAGGTACACATTGAAATCAGATTTGAAAAAGGCGAACACGGCGATGGGGATCCATTCGACGGTCCAGGTGGAACTTTAGCACATGCTTTCTTTCCAGTGTACGGTGGTGATGCTCATTTTGATGATTCAGAAAAATGGTCAATAGGTTCATTTAAAGGTTAGATTGTTATTTTAGTTCGACTGTTTTAAAATTATATTATTTAGTTTATCATAAATAATTTATAGTTATAATATTTAATATTCTATATAAATAAACAAAAAAGAAATTTATTTCCAAAATATGTAACTTATGGTCGTTAGTATTTGATATAAATAATAAAGAGTTAGAAACTTATTTAATTATCTAGCGATGATAATCCAAACGTAATTTTATGTATTGGTGGAATACACATTCCACCAATCTAATACTTTCTTAAAATATGAAAATTATTAATTATTAATTATAACCTAACCTATAAATATATAAGTTATTATTATTATTTTTATAGTTATTTTACAGTCAAATGTTATAATGCATAAACACTTTTTATTTCTTCGAAATGTGATTTTAATAATTTGATTTTGAAATTTACCGATAATTTCATTATTATTCACAGTGTTTTAATACGACTAAACATATAAAAAATCACTCGTGTGTGGTGCGTCAATATACAATTTAAAATTGACTAGTGAATAGTGATGAGGGCATGTAAAGTTTCTGGTATATTATTATTAATTACTAAAATGTAATTATTCCTAAAATTCTTGTAAAAAAAAAAAAAAACCAATACTGTAAAATAAATGGCTTTCCTTCTTCACTTTGAATATAACTATTTTACTTTTAAAAATTACCTTTGAAAGCTTTTTGTTTTAACTAAAGATCTTTGTAAAGTGATACAGCTTTTGAAACATTTTTAAAAGAATATTTTCAAAGTTAAAAATGGTCTTAATTAAAAAAAAAAATAGATGAATGAAGATTTTTATAAAGTATTGAAACGTTGAATTGTATAATAGACGGATAGTAAGGTTGACAACCATTGTTGACAACACAGGTTGATTAAAAATGAAATATAAAATTTTTTCTGTAACCAATGTAAATTAAAATATGAAAAAAAATGCCTAATTTGTTTTTTATTTAGTACACAATTATTATTATTATAATATTATAATTTCGATATTTACACTTTTATAATATATTTGAAAAATTAGTTGTATGAAAAAAGATTATAAAATTACTCAATATACAGGTATTGCAGATGGTGACGTACTAACATTCATGTGTATTTTTTTTATAGGTACTAATTTGTTCCAAGTAGCAGCTCATGAATTTGGTCACTCGTTAGGATTATCTCACTCGGATGTCCGGTCCGCATTAATGGCACCGTTCTATAGAGGTTATAATCCGTCATTTAATTTGGATAGCGATGACGTAGAAGCCATTCAGGTTGAACATCAAAATAATTACCTATAATAGTACACTAAACTGGACGAGACATGAACAACACATTTAAATTTTTCCACTTTTCTAGGCTCTGTACGGTGCTAACACCTCGGCAGAAGGATCAGACAACGACGACGACAGTACTAGCCAAGGATCGGGTAAAAAGACAACAACGCAAGAACCGCCGGGCACAGAGGGCAGCGACGCTGAATTATGCACAGACACTAAAGTGAACGCTTTGTTCAATTCGGCCGCCGGTGAAACGTTTGTGTTTAAAGGTACAGTTTGCCGTCGGTCGTCGAGTGTTTCTTTATTTTGTACGGTATTATAAAATAATGAAAAAACTGCGTTCTCTGTATAGGTGATTATTATTGGAAGTTGACTGACGACGGACTCGCTCAAGGATTTCCCAAGCCTATCGCAGGCACGTGGTCTGGCCTTCCAGGCAGCATAGACGCTGCATTTACGTATAAAAACGGTAAAACTTATTTCTTCAAAGGCACAAAGTATTGGAAGTACACTGACACCACAATGGATGACGGGTATCCAAAAGACATAGCCGAAGGCTTTGCCGGTATCCCGGATAATGTTGACGCCGCTCTAGTTTGGAGCGGGAACGGAAAGATTTACTTTTTCAAAGGTTAGTTTTGTGTAACACGGATATATTATATCGTTTCATCCTCTTGCATTCGTCTGATAAAAACGAATTTAAATTTTAAATACCAAAGACATTTTACTAATAATACAATGTTACTTAATATTATGTGTTTCATAACTAACCCGTTTACGTTATCTTAACTAAGCAACGACAACTAAGTTTTTTTAAACTTAATATTTGAACTTTCTTCTATTGGATGGTAAGTAGTTACTTAACACATTTATAACACAAAAAGCAATCAGCACAAAATAACAATATTATACTATATTTATTGAGCTTGAACAATACATATACTTATACCGTATACTATACTTAAGTAGGTAAATTATTTTATAAGACTAGTAATGTTTTCGCTTATTATACTTGGATACGTTAGCAACAAAAATAACCAACTTGAATTCATGTAATTATTTGTTTTTTTAAGATTTTTTAGTACAATTTGAAACAAATACTATAACTTGAATAATAATTCAATTTAATTTTTTTAAAACTTTATATTATTGCTATCAAAAATATTATACTTAAACTATTTGTCTTGACCATACATTCTAATTTACTTAGAGGCAGATTGTAAACTGAGTAGTTCATACACGTTTAATTACATGTAATGATTTTTAACCTAAGAAATAGTTAACAATCTACGTTAATTTAATATTTTTAACTTTTATAAATTCAAATTCTGAGCGAAGAGAAAATTGAGAAATGTTTTTTTTATCCGACCTTTCGTTGTGAAGCGAAATTTGTAAAATTTGCTTTAATCTTAATTATTGAAGATAGCTCTAATAGCACCGCATTTCAAATATCTCCAACTACTTATCTGTTGCACCCAATATACAGCTAGGTGTCATAGACAATAGTTCTGCACAATCTTTGTATATGCTTTCATGAATTTGTTCATACAGTATTTATTATTTCTATTATTTCTAAGGTATATATGACGATTTGAACTTTTTCAGTTTCTACTCTATCTATAAATGTATCTGTAAATGTCAGATACTGCTGAATAATAGTTTCTACAAATAATGACCTGGGAGTTTCATTTTATTTAGGTTCAATAGTTTCATGCTATATTGTTTTATTATTTATTTCATTTTGTGTAGTAGAATCTGTAAATTGTTATTTTTTATTAGAAAATTAATGTTTTGTTCTTCTATATATTTCAATATCTGTTCATATTTTTTCTTTAATTCTTTATAAAAAATGTGTTTTCGAATAAAAAAATTATATTTATACCTTGAATATAATATAAACCTTATTATGTTATTATTGATTCAAGTTATATGCGACATTTTCCGTAAAATTATTATAACTTAGTGAATTACGAAAATAATAATAATAGTACTATGAATATAATATAACATAAACTATCCTTAGTAATAGACGGTGATTCATCAGTCTTCTTCGCTTAGAATTGTTTATCGTATTTCTGCAATGTTTTATGAAAATTGAATACATCCATTAATATAACCTATTCGCTGACGAAGTAAATTCTAATCTACTATACATCTGATCGAGTTCCCTGGTTTTTAATTTAATTTTGTATTCAAATAATTAAGAGTTTGTCTAAGTTATTGTTGTTATTATGAAATCAATACAAGTAGGTATTTACTATATTACGTCTTATTTAGTACTATTTTAACACGTTCGAATAAGAAACCAATTATTTACATGAATTTTTATCTATTTTATTTATCAACTTGCATTTCTATTTTACTCTTAAAGTTTATTACTTTTTAGATAACTATATTAATTATATGAAAGTATTTTTTTTTGAATTATGTTTTATTCTCACGCACTTTTTCAAGTTTAAAAACTAATCGATATCAACTTCTGACTATGATTAATTAGGAGTATAATAATTTGTATTTATATTTCCTTAATATACTCAACTTTGAAATCGCTCATAAATCAAAAAAAAAACATTACTTAGGTATTACAAGTTTAACAATACAATTAAAATACAAATAAAAAAATCAACCCATTAGTTGTTTATTATATAATAATATAATATACTAATTATTATTTATTTTAGGCTCAAAGTTTTGGAAATTCGACCCAATGCAAAAACCTCCTGTAAAGAGCACGTATCCGAAACCTATTAGCAATTGGGACGGTATACCAGATAACATAGACGCAGTTTTGCATTACACGAATGGCTATACATATTTCTTCAAAGACGAGAACTATTACAGATTCAACGACAGGACATTTGCAGTCAGTATAATATGATATTATTATTTTTAAACATCAACGTCAACAAATTATCAAAGTTTTCAACTTGTCTATATCAATCGTTTGTTTCAATTTCTCAGGTCGATATTGCAGACCCACCTTTCCCCCGTAATGCTGGATATTGGTGGTTTGGTTGTAGAGCTGAAAATAAGGGACATCGGCAAGAAGTGACTGCAGCGCCCAGTGTACTCAGACCGACGTGGCTGGAAGTGAGACGGGATCACAAGGGCAATCAAAACACAGACGTCGGTGATCTGATATTGGACGCAGGTGAGGCTTTTTGTTTTACGCATTATAAAAAATGGGCTGAATGGGACTTATATATTGCTATCGGTGTGTTTCTTTTTAATTTTTCTGTTATTTTTTTATTTATACCGAGTATTCGATTACCTGAACGATTAGACGTGCAAATAAAAATAAATTGTACACAAATCTGTTTTGTGTGTGTGTTGTACACGCTGTGTTTGCCGAACAGTTGAAATTAATCTAATCGATTTTTAAAAATATCTATTTGTAATCAAACACTCGGTATCGAACGCACGCTCCCTTTGCGATGCTAATCGAGCAATTAAAAATGCACTCGCATAAAGGTGCATATTTGGTGTTCGGTTAGTGCAGTTAATAGTAGGTATGTGTTGCAAACGGTGCGTTTATAATACATACGATTCGTATCGCCGTAGAAGTTATTCTAGTAAATTGTTTTGGGTGCATGGTGGTATTATGAATTTCAAAATAATGCTCCCGGTGTTTGATCAGGATCGTTGAACGCGTCAAATTTTATTGACCAATGGCAACTATTTTCACATTGTAAATATTGTTATAATGTCCCTTTTCATGGCACCGGATATATTGTAATCATTTAACGTAATCGGTTAATATATTTGCGTACTTGGGTGTCAGTTTTTTTTTCTGTGAACGGTTATTTTTTTTTTTATGGATTTGCTTATTTTTTTTTTTTACGGATACTTGTGTATCTACAATCGTATGCTGGTGCAAATGCATGGTATGGTGTTTTAATAATACAGTGTTGTGTTTTAAACAAAATTAAATGTTTATAAAATGTTTAAATTTATTTATATATTTCATATTTAATATTATACAATCATATAAACTCGCTGATTCCGACTTAATATTATAAGCGGAATGTGAATAAATGCTATAGTAATTATATAGCAAAAGTTGCACGAATTCAATGGGTGTGTATGTGTATTATATTAACACGTAAGATCGGTTATTATTTTTGCGAGTAAAACCAACCCAGAGGAACCTATACAAATGTTTTGTCGGTTTTACATATCACTTGGTTTTTCAGCATGACATTCGCGTTTCGATTTATTGCTATTTTTATGTTGTGCGAATAACTATTGTATTGTAGCTATATCATTGACGTTCGTTTATTGCACACGCTTTTACATTTTTTTTTTTTAAAAACGACTTAAAAAAGTTTATATATTTTGAATCGTAAACGATAATATTATAGACTCATCACATTGTATATTATTATATTACATGTAGCTGCATAAACAAGTTGTTCGGTGCTGAACGATTCGCTCGCATAATGGATATCGGTATGCTGGTATATGCTGGTTAGAAAAAAATCATTAGATATACCTACCGCTTTAAAAAAAAAAATTTTGTTAAATGTCCACCAACAATTTTTAAACCACCGGTATTGGATTGTGTTAACAGAAGAAGATAGTGGTCACACAAGTATTTTGAAAATGTGATACTGTGCGGGGGACCGCATCGATTTATTATATTGTTTGTTGAATGTTTTGGACACAGTGTAATACCTTACCTACACGTCAAGTGCCGAGTACAACTACTGGACCTACCGAGTTATCGACCGACTGCAACGCCACCGTGCCGGAGGCATGTTTTTGTATATATCGGTACGCCTATACAAATATGAAAAAAAAAAACAAATAATTGTTATTAGGATTCAAAAGGCCCTTGTACAGCCTTTAAATATTTATTCCGAACTTTGAATGTACGAGTTCAGCGTTGGGTCGACTTTATAAGAGACTGAATTTTACACATCGTTATATAATGTTATATGTACCTGTATTTAAGATGATATCATTATATTTAATTTTTATAGTAAATATTATTTTATTGTAATATATACATAGGTATACGTTTGTTTTGTTTGAAAATTAATATTATTCTCATTCCTTGTAGATATATTAATTTTTTTAATTATTTTGTATTTTATTTTAGTAATATTATCTCATGACACGCGAAATAATACTATGTTGCATTTATATATTTAGTACATTGTTCAACTTTTACAGTTTTTGAATGAAACTTGAAATATTGTTTGAAAATATAGAAACTGTAACTGATTTAAGTGTATTTTATTGTAAAATCATATGTTGTTTTTAAACACGCTTACGTAATTAAAAACAATGAATAATCTTAACGTCTTGAATGAGAAAAACAAGTTTACAAAATATTTGTCAATCGTCTCGTTATTAATTTTATTAGAAATGTAATTGTAATAAGTTTTTTACAATAATTAAAATATAGCAGTTTCTTGAAAAATGAATTAAAACTATGAAGACCCAGTCCTTTTATAAATATTGTTTCTGTTGTACGATTGGTGGATAAAAAATTGTATATGATTCTAAATTTAAAAAATCGGCAAAAGTTTTTCATAGGCAATATGCAAAAAAAATTTATACCGGCAAATACAATGTTGTGTTAGTATTATAAAATAAACTCGAAAGAAAGATAAACGACGATGCGTAGGAAAAAAGGCATGTGGCAATTTAATAGCTATGGTGGAGCGGAAAGATTCGAAGAACCGACGAAGACGAAGCTTAGCCGATTATACGTGTGGAGAGCCCCTTAAAAAATTGATGAAATTACAAACTATTATTCTTCTGAAAAAAAAAATTACCAAGCAATAATTTCATATTCTAAGTACGAATATTATTTTACAAGTTTTATTAAACGTTGGCTGATAAAGTGTGGCTTATTTCTAAATTATGTTATTAAATAAAATCAAAAAAAGTAAACTATTACCAATATTAAAATAATAATAATAAAAAAAATATTATAAGTTATTATAATTTACTACGCTTATTAAGTAAATAATGATTATAATATTTTTAACTATACTCAAGAATATAAAAATTATAATTAGGGATATATGGATTATGTATAAGACAATAAACTGGAATATAAACGATAAATTGTATTATTGATATGACATGCATTTTTTAAGCTGATTTATTATCGTATTTTTGTAGCATCTTCATTTGAATATTCGATAAATTTTAATTGATTATTTTAGGTATATAATGAGTTTGAATAATCGTATCTCATATAGTTAATTATGTTAGTTTTTTGTTTTATTATGTTTCACTTTTTGAACAGAAAACGCCAAATTTTGTGCTTAAATTTAATGTTTTATAACTTAAAATAATATCAGTATAGATATCGTATTTAAGCATAATATGAAAATTTTGGAATTTTTATTAGTTTTTTAAACTACGGACTTAATACTGACATATGAGAGCTCTTAGTACGAGGACATTTTACTTACTTTTTTTTATTGATTAGTATTCTGCTGTATAGGCATTAATTCAAAATGTTTTGACCATTCGTGAAATTGATGGAGAAATAATAAATAATTTCAAAAATGGATTTTCTTTTGAGCTGTTTATAATGTATACTTGTCAAATGTAAATTTCATTATTTTTAATTACTAGAAATATTCAATAGATTAGTTACAGTTATTAATAAAATGATTAGAAAATTATGTAGGAATATTATGTTTTTAATAGTGTTCATTGAAAGCAAAATAATTATAATATTTTACTTTGAATAAGTATGTAAGAAGTAGAGGTAAATTATATTAATCTTATCAATCAAAATTAATATATATATTTTAAAATATTTAAATGTTGTAATTCTATTCCAAGAAATATAATATATTATGTCGGTACTATATTTTACCGTTATATATCCGTTATGAAGATTTAGACATGCATTTAATTTTTTTTTTTTTTTTTTGAAATGTCGGTTGTTTCGCTAGTTAGTGATCTACTTTGAGATATCCATAAAAGAAGATCTTAGTAAATATGTAATATTCAATGCATTCTAAAGAATATAAAGAGTGGTTCAAAAGTAAAAAAAAAATGCAGTTACTTGTTACAATAGCTTTTTTGAAGCACCGGCTGGCGTAGAGACTCTTGACATCGAAATCTGGTTTGAGATGTCATTTTTTTTTTTTGTAGGCTTAATCATTTGACTTATTCATCCTTACTTTGAAATATTTTTTTTCTGGCAATATTATCATGTTACTAGTTCTTTCAAAATGGGTTTTCGCAAGATAATAACTTATTCTGTATTAGTAAGTCAATCTCAAGTGACTAGACTCCAAATATACTAATAAATCTGTTTTGTGACTATACGGAGTACGATATTGTTTCATCTAAACTATATGTGGCTTTACATATCATAAGAACACATAACTCAAATTTATTTAAAAAATAATATTATCCTGTTTAGGACTACACAATTTCAATTACACAAACCGTTGTGTATCTTCTACTTTCTAGCTAGTAATTTATCTTTTTAAAATAGTGGTTAAAAATAGATAATAATGATAAAAATATGTATGAAAAGTCGGACAAGCTTGACAATTTCAATGTTTTTATGACTCCAAGAAGATAATCACATTTTTTTTTTTTATAGCTTTCCGTTACAAATATCTCAACTATGGTACATACTCACAAATATTTTAGTAGTCTTTCCTAATATATTTTCTTAGTTTGCGGTAAACGTGTAAAGTACTACTAGTTCTACAACTGTTCATTCATTATTAAAACATACGATTTAAAAAAAAAATTTAAACAATGTTTTTTGCGATAATTTATGAAGTACTTAACTTAAATATTTAACATTAAACGTTCAGTTTTAAGTTTATAATTTCGTATAATGTTGAATGATATGCGTCATGAAATTCACAAGTTAGATCAAAATAATAATAGTTTAACCGATTTAAGACTATTATTTTTTATAACACCATATACTAGACTATCTAAAAGAATATTATAGCGCGTTTAGCTTAAGTTTAATTTAATTGAAAAAAAAAACTATATTTTAATTTACAATATGGATTAAATATACATTATTTGTGTAAATACATATTTAATCTATGTTTACCGTATTTTAATTTATCGTATAATTTATTTAATTGAATAAAAAATTCTTAGTAATTATTTATTTTAATTTTGAAAAAACACAAGTAGTTTGGTTCTGAATATGAATACTCCACTAGGGGGCGCATATATCAACACTACAATATCGTGGTTTTTCCGAAGAGTAGCAATCAATAAGGTCAAGTGCCTTATTAAGGGATACATTCGATAGTGGTACATAGACAAGTGTCCCTGTAAAATAATTCAAGTGACTTCCAATGTCCTTCTCATCCCACGCAAAAGGGATCATTAATTTTGTGCTATATTTTACAGATGAAAAATGCAAAAATTGTAATTTTTTTTTTTTAAAGATAACTCTAGAAAATTCAACGAGACGCAGTTGAGGTTTGCTAGAAGTAGTTCACCAAAACACACAGTCAATGCCTTGTGTATTATCTTGACCTCGTTGTGGTGGTGCATTTCCTGAAATTTAGGAACCAGATCCAGAGTTTCCGTGTTCCAGGTGTTTCAGATACTCAACCGTTCGCAATTTATAACTGTGATAAAAACCAAACTACTTACCCATTTATATGATTATTGTACCTATATTTTTCATATTTTTGTATGTTTATATTTATATTTATTTATTTATAATTTATTAAATGACCGATTCATTTGAAAAACCAACCAATTTGTTTGTAATACTTATTAAGTATGTTAAATTAATTTTTGGATTCATATCTAATAATAATTATAATATTGTAAAATAACTTGTATTGCTGCTATTTTGACTTATTAGTCTATTTCTTTTTAATTAATTTTTTTATTTGTATAGTTGCCACTCACCAATACTATTTAATATTTTATAATCATAATTAGAATATTCAATGATTTTTTTCCTATACTCCTATAACTAAGTAGCTGTCATAAATATGATTTCGAAATGATAATGTTACAGGAACATTTTAGAATATTTTAAATTATAATAACGATTCTATTTTTAAAACGTTATCATCTCCTAAAATGTCATCTGCAATATATTGTCTTTAATGTTATAATCTTATTATTATTTCATCAACATTAAATTAATTAAGTCTTCTTATTTTATGTCGTATATTCGTATTATATTATAGAAATTATTTTATATTGTACAAAAGCCAGTGAATTGATCGATAACGTGTTTATAGCAAAGTCGATTTTTATACAATATTGAATTTGCTTGTCAAGATAATATTAATTAATAATTTTAAGTCATTTTAGAATCAAAAATTGTGTAGTATGCTCTAATTGTTCGTATTTATGTATATCAATACCTAATTATTTTGTTTTTTGAAGATTAAACATATTACTTTGTATGAAAATGTTATACTGGTTGTTACTTTACATTTTCAAATGTATAAAATATCAACAATGTTTGATATAATTTTTAAGTTGAAAATTTATTATTGAACACAAATTAATTATTACTCGATAAATGTATAAATGTATAAATGTATTAATTTATTAATTTATACATAAGATTTTTAAATGAGTGTGTTTGACATTTGACAATTCATTACTCATAAATAAATTATGAGTATTTGGTGTTAATAAACACAATTTTTATTTTTTTTATCAGATAATTAATACATAATATTTTAGAATATTGAATGCTATATAAACACATTCTATGCTTGAAATTAATGTATATAAATATATTATAATTGTATACTTGAATAGGTTCAAGATATATTTCTCATAAATCATTTCATGAAAAGGAGTTGACTTTTTTTAAATTAAATTAAATGTAATAAGAACAATATATTGATATGTGATTTAGTATTTAAAAAAAAATATATTATAAATTATAATGTTGAATAATATTAGAAAAAAAGAAAGAATAACTTTTAATAATAGGACATTAAATTATTCACAATATTTATACATATTTTATAGATTTTTAAATAAAAATCTAAAATGTAATATAATATACCGATTTACTTACTGATGTACTGATAAAAATCATATCTTTAATTTAATATTGCTGTGCAATGTTGCTGTTGTTATAGTTTCCGTTATTACCACATTTTTATTTTTAATATTTATTTCACGGAACCAGATGAAAAATGTGTAAATCAAAATTGCTTTCTCGAACGAAAAGAAATGGGGTTTTATGTTTGGTTACAATACTAATTATGTCTACACATTGAATGAGTGCGTATTTCGGTCGAATTTCACTGCCACAATTTTTCACCGATCGCCATTCATTCCTAGGGGTATAAACCGTATATATATATATATATATATATATATATATATACTGTTAGTATAGACTCAAAAGTAGAGAAAAATACCCAAGTTTAATGCTGGACTGAAACTTTTGACAAGGAAAAAATTCAAACACTAACTAAAATTAAAACCACTCAGACATTTTCCACGAGTTATCGTTAACCAAATACGTAATTTTTTGGTCAGTCGAAAACGTCCTAGGCCTTTGAGTATATTTATCGAACTCTGTCATCGATTATTAATTCGTATCGAAAACGTGCAGCGTATGTTACACCGATACGACATGGACGTGTATCGGCACTAACAATCGCGGACGATTCTTGAAGAAACGATTTAACGACGAGCTTTGACTCGACGACGTGTTGATGGACGAAAATGAAAAAAAGGAAATAAAGAAGTTGCGAAATGAACTGAGAAGTTCCGGTCAGCAATAAAATAAATAAAATAAAAAAATGACTCGAAAACCCGGTTGTAACGCAAAATAAACTGCATCGAAAACAGTCTCCAGCTAGCGTGTGTAATATTTCGCGGCTGCGTGTACATTGTGTACACGTATTCGCACGATGTGTTGAATATTAGTCGCCGTAATCGATATTTGCCGTTGTACGAATTTTTGTCGGTTCTTCGACGGCGCAACGACCGATTTCACATAATATAATAACATTTTATCATATTATACGCGATAGATATTATTATTATTATTGTTTAATAAAGTTATAATATTAAAACGGCGGCGGCTGGGCGACGACGACGACGACGACGTGTACACAAACAATATCATTGTACACACACGTCATGGGAATAAAATCACTGTTCTCGCCGCGGTTTTCGTTTCGCCGGCGGTGTAAGTTTTAATTAAATCGGGTCGCGCGGCTCGGCGGACCTTCCAGTCGTTTAATCGCCGTGCGAATCCCCCCCCCCCGGGGCATGCGCGCGCTTGTATTATAGTGTCGTAGTACTACTATAGTTATCTAGCAATACCGACGACGACGGCGGCGACAAAGACGCGCACCGGGGGGGGGAGAGGGAGGGTCGCTGCATACAGAGTAAAGAGAGGATTTCGTGGACCGAATGAGCGTTATCATCCGTACGGTCGCCGCGGATACACCCTGTATGATACGCGGCGGAACCCCGCAGATCCCGCGCGACAGGATTTTATTGTGTTGCGCAATTTCCTCTGCCGGCCGGGCGGCGCGTAGTCGTGTACGTATATATATATATATACGATATCAATTTATTATTACATATTTACATATATTATAATATTATAATGTGTATCTGTGTACGAAAACAGGTATACCGAGAATACAACATAACGAGATCCGCCGTACGCGTCAACACCGAAAACGTTTTTCGTTTGGAGACAAACCGACCGAAAAAATTTCGGTTAATAACATGACGGTTTTATTCGGAACCGAGAACGCGCGTAATAGGAATTGGACGCAGTCGTGACGGTTAGAACTACTACAGCTGTTTGTTTATTATTTATTTGTAAACCGACGCTAACGATATTAATATGTACCTACTCGGTAAATAATCACGATTTTATTCGGTGACATCTCTGCAAGTACTTAAAAATTATTTCCCCCGGTATCAGTGTTATTTAAAACTGTAATACGTTACACAGCGAAATGTGATTTTTATTAATTTTTAAGAAAATAGAAATCTTTACAAAATAATATTTTTTAAATTTTCATTAATTTATATAAAATACTAACCGAGTCCATTTTTAATCAGTGTCAATAATAATTGCGCTGTACAAGTTGTACAACTTTTGGAAAATACTGTTTTTCGGAAGACTAATTTTTGACAGTAGTAAATATAAAACATTGACCTTCGGTTATTATCATTTGCAGAAAGTACATGTATTTGGGGTGGTATCTATTATTACCTAAGTTTTATGTGATATAAATATAAAAATCAATTGAACTTATATGTTTTCAATAATATTTTATTTTATATTAAAAACAAACAGCAATAATTAAATAACTATAAATCTATTTTTATATAATAAGCGATAATATTTTATTTCCGTGGCTTGAAATCAGTCAGCAGATTACAATAACAACTTATGTTCATTCATTTAATAATAACACAGTAGTGAACAGTCGTGTTTAGGTACTCGTAATATAATTACACCAGCCACGAGCCGATGACACACGACGTATTTTGTTTCGGAAGGTAAGTAGATTATACATACCTAATACATTTTTTTCTTCGAGTATAAACATTACGTAACGTTTTGTTTCGCGTGGAATTTTCTTGTTCGTGTTATTTTTCATTTTCATACACGCACGGTAGTGGTGCATCAATAAGCTCGTCATCGATATACAAAACGAAAGTCGAAACAATAAATTGTTATGTGGTAAGTACTAAGTGGTATACACTTATATACGTGTGTGGTATATACAATATAATATATTAGTCGCCGAATTGGTTATTTTACGCGAAAATAATAGATGCGACGGCCTGACGGCGTGTATATCATTTGAGTGGAACGCGGTTATGAAATATTCTACTGGCAGTGCAGTAACGTATAGACGACCATCTCGATGATGACAACCATCACGCCCCAGGGAAATATTTTTGAGTTGATACATCATATACAATACATACTTTTATACTTATATATTATTATAAAAAGACACATCGATACTGGCCGCCTAAGGATAATAATGTAATAGATAGGATTTTAGTGAAAAATATACAAATCTAAAACGAAAACTATATAATATAAACGATGGGTGACGATTTATTATGAATTTATGAACAAATCGAATAACACAATACGCATCAGTTCATTGTAGTTACGTCAATATTATTACATTGCATGAGGGAAAAACGTTTTTTCGGCCACTTAAATTAGTTTTCTTAAAAAAAAAAAAAACGTTGTTCGAATTCTAATAACAATCTTAAAAATGGCGTACCGAATATAATACAATATAAAATAAAATAAATAAAATTGAGTTTTTCGGGTGGTGAAAGATTGGGCTGGGAATCTGTAAAAATTTAATTACCATTTCACCATTGCATAATTCACCATAAATAAAAGAACAAAATATATTTCTATGAATAAACCAGATATAATCATTAGATTAATATATTATTATTTATGTCTTTAAATAAATATGTTTTGAAATACATTTTTGGGTATGTGAATTGTGAATGATATACTCGTAAATTACATTTTTATTACATAAAACTTGTGTTTTTTTGTTTAAAAAAAAAAACCGACCAGACATGACTGCACGACACTAGTTGGGCACTTGTCTCAATTAGCTCTTTTACATACGTAAACGACTGCAGTATATCTATTATGTTTTATATTATATTGTTTGAAATTTTGAAAACATCGTTTAACAATCGCATTTAAAACACAATTTCAAGCGGAGCTAAATTTATAAGTGTTTATGACATAATATCTTATACTCGAAATACTTATATGTATAAATTATGTATAATATATAAATGTTACTGAAGTTTTTAAAACAACATTAATTGGTGGCATTAAATTGAGTTACCTATACTTCACTAAAAATAAAAATAAATTAAATGGTGCATAATATTTTTCAACTGCAAACTGCACATACGATTTAATATAATAAAAATATATTTTAGAGGAATAAAAACACAACTAGAAAATAAAACGGTTTGGCGCACGTGATTTTCGTTTCAATATGAAAATAAATAAGATAACGGATATTGTATTTAATCGCGGGCGCCGGTATTTATTATTATTGTTATTTTATCTTTAGCGCGAAAATTCGCGAAGGATTTTCTTTACTTTTTTATTTTACGATCTCGACCACGTTTTCTCCCAATCGTCGCGGCAGCGGTATATTATAGTCGAAACTTGAAAAACGTTTTTCGAACAACCTATACACGGGAAAAGACATCCCTCCACCGTAGTCACGGATACATTATACATATATAGTAACATCGGAAAAGAGAGGTAGACAACAAAAAGTTTTTTGTCCTATTCAGTGAGCTTAGCAGCGGTGACGGTGAAAACTTTCGCACAATAACGCCTAATTAAACACACCGCTCATGTAAGTGTGTGTGTGTGTGTGTGCGTGTGTAATGTGTTAAGGGCTCTTCGGATGCGATATGGCCACCCCGGTTCACCGACAATATACGATGAGCTATAGCAAACACTTTTTCTCAGCCTCGTTCCAAAACGACACCCATACATACACACACGAAATTCATTTACACGACTATATAATATAATGTATTATACTGCATGGTAATATAACTCTGCAGTCGATTATACATGACACGTTATTCGTTTAAATAAATAATATAAAACGTTTTGTCGGATGTTCGGTATAAAAAAAAAAATACATTAATGATTTACATGCAGAAATCGAAACTTACGTAGAAATTGTACACATTGTATACGCTTTAAAAAGTTTACAAGTTCGGACTAAGAATCAAGTTCGTAAAGATAAATTATAATATATGTAGGGCAATGATGATTTACCGTCGAATCACTCATTATCATATAACTCATCTATTAACGTTTTCCAAAATATTTTTCTTACATAATTTTCAGATAAAATAAAACATCATTGTTTTTTAAAAAAATATATAGTTTTTAACATTTTTCATTGTTATTATTTTTAAGTTTTTACTTTTTTAAATTAGAACATATGTTTTTAATTTAATTTTCTAAATATATTTCTAAGTATATATTATATTTTAAAATTTGGACGAATAAATTTGATTTATAACAATTTAAAGTTAAAGTTAGCGAAGTGAAGTGTTACGGACATATCTTTCAAAATGTTGGTCTAATACTCCAAACACCTAAACTTAAACTAATTATAGCTCGTAAACTACTCCCCTGAATTTCGATGTTTATGAATCGGAATACTCCGAAAAATATTCTGCTTCAGAATATGAATTTAAAAATATATGTTATAATTCAAAAAAGTAAAAACATGAATAATAATAAAGATAATAAAAATTAAAAAAATATAATTTAATAAAAATAAAACATAAAATATCTATTAGTATTGTTTTAATTTTTTTTATTTACTTTTTCTAAAACATTGATAAAACGTGATAAACTTGAATTTATATTTTTTGCTCAATTCTGTGGTAATCTGTTCATAATTGGCAATAAGAACCAAACGATTAATTTATATTACACATATTAAACTGACTGTTATTAAGGAATTCAACTATGAAGTTCGGTATAGCCTTTTAGCTTGACACCGTATATGCTTTTCAGACCATCTGTCTCGGATTAATCACCTTGGTCTCCCGGCTGGCACATACAACAAACGAAACATTACTAAATGACCTCAGTGTTTCAATACTAAACGGAAAACTTGTATATTGTATGTATTATTATACCTATGAAAAATAACTTACTGAATATTCTAAATCTACGAGTACATGCAATTTTTTGTCGGTGCGTATTTTAAAGAAAACAAATCCTAGGATATCCGCCCAGGAAATTGAAAAGGAAATAGCGTTGCCGCCTTTTAAAACCCGCATTGAATGGAGGATTCTTATGGGTTTTTTCTTTTAAATTAGAATTTTAATTAAAAAATTGGCCTATAAATGTACTATGTCATTGTATCAACGTACACTAATACGTAGACTAATAAACTCAATAACGATTTTCCACATGTATGTGTAATTTATATGGGTTGAGCTTATACTTACAAAAATTAGTAGTTTAAGTACCTCACTCGAGAATATGTGTTAGGTAATTTTCAAGATTAAATGAAATTAACTATATAGAACTCATTTTGTGTGAAATAATGCTAATAAGATAAGGTAAATAAATATTAAGATGATAAAAATTTAATTTGCATTAAGTTTTAATTATTTTCTATTTACATATTAAATAATAAATTCCTAATAACCTTTGTCATTAATTAAAATTGCAAACTATACAATAGTTCTATATCGTGTGATTTATTTACAGTATTGAACATTTTTTTTTTTTATACAAAATATTATTTATTATTCTTTTTATTTAATTTTAGGATTTATAAATATATTTTAATAATACAATTTTGTTTATAAATGAGAACATGGTGCATGCGTAAGCATGTGTTTTCCATTCGTATATAGTTGAAATATGTCATATGATATACCGCATCTTCAATCGTATGAACATGC
Source organism: Rhopalosiphum padi (assembly GCF_020882245.1). Classification (NCBI taxonomy): domain Eukaryota; kingdom Metazoa; phylum Arthropoda; class Insecta; order Hemiptera; family Aphididae; genus Rhopalosiphum; species Rhopalosiphum padi. Next base: position 30,429,843 of record NC_083597.1, on the reverse strand, counting down.
TTTCTAGTATTATTCAGAAACGACACACTACTATCACTCCTATACTTACAAATTACATTACACTTATAACAGTGAAACACGGTGTATTTATAATTATCCAAGACCACAACTCATATGTCAAGTAGGTACGCAAAATACTACCGGGATATACTTTGGATGTTCTCAGTGTGAAAATACAATGACCGAATTATCAACAATCCAAGCGAAGTAAACTCAAAGAAAAATATCGAATGGTGAACATACATACATATAATATATTAATATAATAGAGTTAAAATTCATTTTCAGGAAAATTAAAAAACAGAGTAATTGGATCTGAAGTTACTTACTATTCTACTTAAACGTTTTATTTCAACATACAATTATAAAATAAATATGGTTATTTTTTTAAAACATCAAAATAAAAAATAATTAATAAAAATGTTATAATTATAAATTAAACTATATAAAAATTAGAATATAATTCAAAGGATAGTAAATAATTCACATGATTGTATAATGAATACTTAAGTATAATAATATTAGTGGTGTGTAATAATTAGGTACCTATTCTTATCGGTATAATGAAGTTTAAAATTATATGAGTATATTAATATTAAGTAGCTAATGAAGAATAAATTGTTAGTATAACGTGTCACAAAATAACTGTTTTTTTTTTAAATTATGAACATGTAAACATTAAAAAGAATACATACGAAGTATAAATAAATATTTTATTTTTATATTTTAAGAATTTAAAATAATTATATTTAAACGTATTAATTACATTAATTTTGTATAATATTTACAAGAGTAATTCCTTATTAGGAAGTAATAAGTATAGTGAAAATTATTATTTTAAAACTTATTTTTTTTTTTTTAAAGTTTGTGACTGTGACAATTATATCAATCTTAATAAAATGTATAAAAAGTGGTTGACAGATTATTCTACAGAAAAAATAAAATTGTAAGTGGATTTAACGAAGAAAAATCAGTTGACTGAGACGTGGTTGGCTTATAGAATTCGTGGATCTAATGTAGCTACATAAATGCTAATATTCACAGAAAGAAATAAGGGAAAAAAATTAACCAACAATTTAAATAAAAGATTTAATTTAAAAGATACTGGTATAATAATATTATCTTCTACGTATGCATTGTGGTGATATTAAATCATTTAAAAAATAAAATAAAAATAATACATATTATATTATAGACTTAATTTAATATAGTTACATAATATAATTTATTTAAACGTATTGTACTGTTATCATTTTGATATTTTTATTTCTCATATGATTTAAAATGCGTAGTTGTATGGATAACTAAAACACTATAATATAATATTATACTTTGTGATAATTAAAATACGGTCATAACAGTATTCTTCCGGTCACAAAGAACACAAGACAAAATACTTTACTTAATACATAGTATACACGAGTTCAGCCTTGTGTATTCTCAATTTTGTCACTTGGAATAATATTACTTAGCATCCGAATGAAATGCGGGAGGCAACAAATGTCGTGAAACGTGCGGTGTGGTCGTTTTTCACCGGGATTCAAGTAGTCCACTCGCCAATACGGTTGTACACATATCGTGTACATATTGCTCTCGACAATAGGCTCTTGACCATCAAGACTCGTGTGACACATTGAACACGGAAGAGGAAAAAAAATATAAACATATACGTAGGTATTTCGAGTACCCGCCACGGACCGACCGGCAGACCAAAAATAATAATATTAATATTGTAATAGGGTAAATTATACTTGCTATATTTTACTACTGTGAGACGTAACGCATACCTTGACATAAACTATAATATTTTATACCCATAGTTATATATCAACAAATTAAATTCGACAATATTTTTGAATCGCTTACAAACAATATGGCTGGATATGGCTTTTGACAATAACATATGACGATTTTCATGCTTGCGTAATTTAAATATAGTATCAAAATATGTAAATGTGCAACTCAAATTTAAAATAATATTCTCTCGATTGTTTTTTATTTGTACTTAATGAAAAGGAAAAATAATATTAGAATTACTAAAACGCAGCTATGTTCTTCTGGGATTCGTATTAAGTCTAAAAGGTATTTGAATTATTTGGAATACGGAAATAGACTTCAAATTAAGAAATTATTTGACAACATATTATATAATATGTACTTAATATTACCATTACCTTTTTTTGTGTATTATAATAATGTAACTGTTTTAATTTTAAATTTTACATTTGATATGATGAGCAACAATATATATCCCAATCATAGTTATTATAGTAACTAGGGTAAGTTGAAATTCTCGTCGACACAATTAAAAATATTATTTTAATTGTTAACACTCATAATGCATATTATTATCTCAATACAAATATAGAACTGTTTTAAATAGATATGTTTTCTGGTTTTAAACGAAAGATTTTAAAACTCTTAGTTCGTGATCTTACTAGATATACGTTTTAGTTTATGATGAACGAAGCAATGAATGTATTGATTTTACAATTATGTATGTTTTTTTGTCTGTTATCACCATTTTGGCAGTAAAAATGCTTCAATTTACCACTTTGGCGATGATTTCTAGTAGAGAATTGGATCTTGTTGGTACATTGATGGGAAGTGGGCGAGGGTCAAAAGTAAAAATGTTCTACTAAACCAGTTTTCGACAAATTTAATTAATCTTGATATTATTCAAAAACCAATAACCGTAGTAGCGCTTTAAGTTTTCACCAAGTGTTTATATTATCATATTTTTGTGCTATTTATAAATAATTACAACTTTTAGGTTTTTTTTTTTATAAATGTCAATGAACATATTTTTCTTTTAAAATTATTTGATATAGACATAATATGAAGTAAGAATTTGAACTAAATAACATATTTTAACGGTGAATAACGATGGTATTATTTTTTTTATAATTAAAAAAAAAGTATTCGTGGAAATTTAAGACTTTTATGTAAATTATGAATTTTATTATACATAATGATATTTAAAAAATATCTAGATATTTTTAAAGATATATTCAATTTATACAATAAACTTATTATTACTGTTTTACGGTAGGGTGATATTGAGTCAAAAATTAATAACAATAATATATATTATGGTATAAATTATATTTATTATTATTATCATAATAATTACATGTTAACAATATAATAAATGCAATGTTTTTGGAAAAAAATAAAGCATTTTACTGTAATATTTATAGTAAAATAAATTATTTTAATAGAAATATCAAAAAACATATCATAAAATATACTTAATGATATAGGCTGACAAACTGTCTCCGCTCAGAATCGTTTTTCGTATACAATGATATATCATTGAATTCAAATTTAATACATCCATCACAGTAACCCACTCGACACCTACTGTACAGTAGAGCAGTACTCAGTTGCCCATTTTTTTTTATTTGTAAATCATATAATCATTTTCAACATTTCGTGATGGTTTAGTAATTTTGACATTGTAATGTATGATATTGTGTTGTACACGTATTTTAGACTTTTGAAATTTTGAGTCTCTAGGATGGTTAAATTAATCACGATTTTTTTTTTGTTAATAAAAAAACAAAACATTTTGTATAGTTATTAACGAGTATTTCGTGGTCGAACTAGATTATATTATTCCTAAAACCGGGATAGTATTTAAAAATACAATTTTATTATAACATATTCCGGATAGGTATATTATTTATTAATTTAGAATACAAATTAAAACCAAAATTGAAATCTAAAAATGTTTGCTGGTGTTTTACAGTATTATAAATAGTGTACAAAAGAGAAGTAAATCGATAAGTTAGATTATCGTTACCTAATTAAAAATGTTAATATACGTTAAAACATCAAAACAACGTCGCTATAATAATATATTAAAACGCCTTTTATGAGGTTGGCTTATTTTGAAGAAACAATATAACACGTTTTCCCCTTCCGTTCACAAATAGAACTATATGCATTACAATTATTATTGTTGTCTTAAAACTCCTGAACTTAGACAAAAGCTATTAAGATGCATGCACGTGAAATCTTGTTCAATAAAGTTTTTGTTTCACGTGTACGTGCAACGTGCTGGATATTTGGTTATACGTACTATAACGCGGTTACGACATCAAAAGCCAATCAAAATTAATTTAGTTCGTACATATTATATTCCCACGTGACATGTGATAAGGTTGTAATAATTTAGGTACGGTGGTTGTAATTATATCGACTGAAATATATTTTTCAATATATAGGTGCACAATATTAGTACGTCCGTTATTTGTTGTAGGTACTACGTGATATGAGGAAATATAATAATACATAATGTTATTATTTAAGAATAGCTTAGCATTTATATAATATTATATAATATGTCGTGGACATATATAAAAACTATTGATTTTGGAATGAAAAATGTATGTTGTTGACATGTAACTTGTATTAATGTCAAATTTCGAAATATATAACTAACTCAATATTTTACTCAATACAATATGTCGTTTCCTTCTCAAGGTGATTTTAAATTTTGATTAATTATGGTAATATTATTCGTTGTTTATGTCAATGACCGAAATGCATTCAAATTTTTTTCGGATTCTAAAAACCACGATTAGTTTAATCAAGAACACACTATTAGTTTAAACCAAACTGATATAATATCCACATTTTAAATGTAATTTCAGTAGACACACACATTTATTATTTTTCTTTTAAGGCAAATTTTGTTTTTACATTGCGAAGTATAATAGAAATGTAATATCTTTATTTTGAACAAAATTCACAATCTATTTTTAAGGGTGTCAGTAAAATACGCCATGTTAAATTTAGAAAACTGATATTTTTATACGAACATACTCATCGTAATTACTATTACCTAATGGCTATCACGTGAAAACAAAAGTTGATGTTTTTGTATTGAATGTACTCTGTGTGTTGACTAAAGTTCATAAAAACAATATCGCTTTTGATATTTTGATTAGGGTTATAATGTAAGACGACAATAGTCATTATTTTATGACATGGTCAATGCGTTATAGCGAGTCGTTAATCACGGTTTTGCTTCTCGTGCCACTGTCAGGCCTCTTGGCGTCTTCGTGTTTAAAAAAGACTGCGACACTGGAAAATGGCAATTTGTGATTGTCAACCGTATAACAATAATATATAAAAAAAAACCTCATTAAATACAGAACACTCAAGTCTACGCTACAGGGGCGTGGTGAATTCTAAGACAAAATATAATTACAATTAATTATTGTCTATTGTCTCCCATTTGTCTACTATGTATAAAGATATAACAATTAGGATTAATTGCTTTTCATTTAGATTTTATACATTTATATTATTTATTTAGTATAATATAAAAACGATGTAACAATTATTATGGATTAATAAAGCATTTAGTATAATATGTATAGGTGTATTACATGAATATATTCAATGTGTTTTAACCAAAATGCTTTGATAAAATATATTTCTGAAATTACATTTACCTAAAAAATTAAATAAATCAATAGAATATTCAAATTGATTTAATATTATTGATTATCTTGGATTAAATAAAAATAAATACGATTGTGTACTTCAAATATGTCAATAATTTATAAATTAAATTAATTACAACTGAAATAATTCGTTTTACGAAAACTTAATAATTACGATTTTTTAAACTTATTATTATTTTATTGAAAGTTATAATTTTATATTAATGACGACTATTTAAATAACAATAATGTACCTACTGAATATAAAGTTATTTTCCGTGTAATATATATTATGATTAAAATAATACTAGTCTAATAGTAAATACAAAGACCAATCAGACCCTTTAAGGTAATGTTGTCGAAATAATTGGATTTAAATATGATTTGGAATGAAATATCCTAACTACTGATAGCATCTATAAAGGTTTTTTTTTTTTTTTAAATATTTTTGATAATACATAGCTTAATATCTATATTATGCGATTGTGTATTGCGGTCGATATAATTTAAACCATACACAATTTAGTTGACAAATTGACGTGGTCGAAAGATTTATAATTTATATGTATTGGTTTTTCCTAGAATGTTGGATTTAATTCCACTGAAAAATATAGTTACAATATAACTTATAAACATATTATGTTTGTTTAGGGTTTACTGCTAGTCTCAGCGAAGAGCTTTGTTCAAAACATAGACCGAGCACGTATTTAATCGTTTTCTCTTGTGTTTAATATTTAGTGTATATTGAAACCATGTGAGTCTTCCTTCAAATAAGCTTCTCAAGTGGAAAGATTTTTATGTATGGGTTATAATGAATACACTCATGATGTTTGCATAATATAAGCAATTTTTTTTATAAAAATGAAATTAAGACATCTTTTACTATTGTTTTTTTGTTATATTTAATTCATCTACGAGTTATTCTAGACAGTTTTATAAAGTATTTATGTAATTTTAAGTAAATTGAAAGAGTTAAGTACGCTTAATAAGCGAAATTTCTAACTTAATTTAAAAATTATCATAATATTGAAAGGTTTTTTCTTGTAATTACAACATTATAATATTTCTACATTTTATGTTAATAGTTTTATAAATTACTTTACATAATTTGTTTTCTGCGTTACGTATGTTATATATTTTCGTTTATCATATGTTTTTTTTTTATAGTTTAATAAAATGTACAAAGCTATAAAATTATCAGAGATTATTAATATTATGTCTATAAAAACGTATAAAAGTTAGAAATTTATATTATCTTCATATTTAGTTTACTTTGGTTTGAAAATACATCGTTTGGCACTTTTTTTCAATAACATAGAGTGGCCTAAGTGGATTCATGAAAATAAGTGTATGAGCATTATTATCATGTCCTACTACTATTTTAGAAACATGTCATATTTATTTTATCATTAAAATACCTGTATAACGCAACTATTACAGTGATGTAGCTAAATTGCATATTCAACATGCCGCGTGACCATTATTATATTTATTTATGCCCATAAAAAAAGTAAAGATAACATAACAAATGTTAGTTTTAATGAGATATCCAAGTATAAATTAGCTTAATATTTCATTTAATTTTTTTTATTTATTTTTATTTAAAAATATTATCTTAAAGTTTTTTGGGTGATTGTTCTTTTAAAAGATTAAACGATTTTAATTATTGTAGTCCATACAAAACGATGGGCGGGATCATGTATACTACCAATATATGATTACTAACGCAGTAACGCCACTTGCATAATACGGTTGATGAGCTTTAAGACGTTTTTTTTTTTTTAACAGTGATTTTTGAATTTAATATGATTGGTAAATGTTAGGTTAGCTGGTAAATATCCTGGACGATTTAGTTTCGATCAATATTATAAAAAAGTAATCTGGCAGTAGTGGGAGTTGGTAATTTTTTTTTCATTAAATTTAGGTGATGATAAATTACGTTTAGATATGTTGAGTGTCTTGTTATTACGAGATATGACCGTTATTCTAATATTCCCAATCAATTGTTGAAAATAATATATCGATGAATATAGCAGATGGTATTGCATTGAAAAAAAAAAATTAATTTAATTTTACAAAATAATTGGATATTTACATTTTTGGGTACAGTTAGTTTTAGTCATTTTTTATTCACTGATTGGAATATAGCAGCTATTTTTTGGTTTAGATTTATTTGTCACATAGCTATTATTACATTCATTATGATATCACGTCTAAAAAAATTAGATACACTTTTTAAAAATATTATAATAAAATCATTATAGTTAATATGAAAATTGGTTAGCTAAGTCCAATTATCCAATTCATTACCTACACGTCTGTTTTAAATTGCTATGTTTATACATACTATGTATCATGTATGTATTATGAAGCAGTACTTTATATATTTCATATTATCTGATAAGTTAAAATATTGAACTTGTATAAAATAAAAAATAAAGTGCCTAAAAAGATAGTTTTATTTTACAATTTTTAGTAGATATTTTTAATGATGCCTTAGATTCAAAAATACTATTAATTATTTATGGTAAAATAATAATATTTAAAGTACTGGTTTACTTTAATTGTATTGTATTGATTTGATAGGTATTGTAAATAGAGATGTTTAAAATATAATATAAGCAGTAATAGTTGTATTTAAAAGACAATATTATTTTACCATTTTCAACAATTTATTAAATCATGGCCGTTAATAATTTCCTTATACGTAAAACGATTGTCTTATACATTAGGGTAATTCTAAAGGAAAACGATCTGTTTTATATAGAAAGGAGTGGCTTTTTAACGGCGACAGACCAAATGGTATAGAATTGCAAACGGATGCCAAGAAACCGTTCAGACAATGATAATGGATAAAACGGCTGAAAATTAAGTAGATTTAAACGGTCCTTATCACGCAAATAGATTAATATCATTACTTTTAAACGAAAGAAAACGAGGTAAAAAACATTGAATAGTTGGTAAAATAATATATTTTATTACTCGCGAAGTGAATAATATTAAAATATATATAAATATTTATATTGAGGTTACTTATACAGTATATACATATATAATATTTTTATTTAGAGAAGTTGTATAAGCAATACGTCATATTCATTTCGCCTTCTTTTATACCATAATACTTTCCTCTTATAAGCTGTAGGTTAACTGTAATAGTGGCTAAAAAACTGTTATTATATTACTATTACAACATTTATAAATTATAGTAAAATTGTTATAATTTTGTATTTTTAAACTTAAAATTAAAAATTGTGTAATAAAAGAAAAAACTAATACACGTGTAAAAATTAAATCACAACAAATAACTTTAAGATCATAAATTAATTATCGGTTATAGTGTAGAATCTAGAATTATAATTTCTGCGAGACAAACGAAAAATATTTTATTTGAAATCTGAAATATTTAAAATAATTGTTTTTATTTTGCTGCAGAGTTAAAGTAGATTAAAGGTAGTTATAGGTAATAATTCAATTTACTTAATGGATATTGATAATTTTTCGGTTATTTTTTTTCAGTTTGATTAAATTTTACTTTTTTTTTGGAGTAGTATTTTTCGGAGTTTATACAATAATACATTATTTAGTTCATAAATAGTCCATAAATATTGTGAATATTTTAAGTTGAAATAATGTTAAACGCACGAATAAAACATTAATTATACATAAATTATTATTATTTTATTAATTTCCATTTATAATATTTTAGTGCAATTTTACTGAAATGTTTATATAAGAATTGCGATGTTACTACAAAAATGCACCTAACCTTGTCTCTATTTTTTTAGTTTTAAACAGCAGAATATTATTTTTAAAAGTTTTCATTCATTAAGTCAATTAAAAAAATAATTATTGGCCATGATAGATTATCGGTTAAATATCATATTATGTTTATTATGTTTTATATGATGTTAGTTATTAAATTCCTATTAAAAATAGTTTTACCAAATATCCTGTACTTGAATATCATGAAATATTATTGTTTGATTAATTAACTAAAAGCTTAACAATTAAATTAAAAAATGGTTAAATATAAAATGAAAATTAATTTTATTATTTTTTTTTTTTAATCGAAAAAAAGTACCGAATTCAAATAATAATAATACAACATTATAATATATATTTTATAAAAATAAATAATTCCTACATAACTTAATTATCATTAATACATTTTTGTAATTTATTTATAAAATAAAATATTGTGTCATTCAAATACAAAAATTATATCAATTTGGATATGAAGAAAATATTTTCTTAAAAGATTCATTTAATAGGTTTGCAATGAGAGTAGGTATATTATTTTAGAAATAGAGAATTACATTTGTGCACCAAAAAATATATGAACCGTAACAATTTCACTTGAAATTAATAATTCGTTATGGTGACGATTTTAAGTTATTTGCGCGTCAATGTGGATTATTGTATTTTATTATAATAATACAGTTGAACAGGAACATTAATAAAATAATAATAATATTGATTATAATATAGTAAATAGTTTCTGATAATAATAAGTAATAGCAAAAATTGACACAATCGACATTATACAAAAAAATATTATGCAATGCGATTGGACAAACCCGAGTAATTTTAATTTGAATGTTATACATTATTTTAAAATCATTTAAGTATCATATTATTATTAATATAATATATCACTGAAAGGATGAAAGTACAGACAAAATAATATGTACGATTCCGATGGTGAATACGTCATATTTCAAACGCGACAACAGAATTAGATTACTTTGTGTGTCAAATTAAAGAATCGCGTTTTTATTAAATAAGAAATCATGTCTAAGTCATTGAAACATGAAATGCTCCTTGTCTTCTTGCTCATGTAGCGAATTTATTTTTGACACACATATGTACATTGTACGACGTTTTTCAATAAGCGACTACCGGCGAGTTTTATCAGCTTTTCATACCGAGTAGTCAAAGATACATTTTGTTCACCGATCCGATGATAATAATAATAATAATAATCAGTGGCAAAACGACCGCATACAGCGATAATAATAAAAACGCATTTTGTGTCATATTTGAGGGGAGATAGTTGTGGGAGCCGCCCATCGCCCGTTTTTCTTTATGCTTATTAGTTTTTAAATTTATAAATTATTGTTATTATCTGTTTATCTGCTACAGTTAGGCTTATCATCGAAATTATTTTCACTACCTATTGAATTATAAATGTTAAATTCAACAATCATACTATATGCATTGGACTCATTTCAAATGATAGATTTTGTTTTTGAAATCCTTTTGTTTTGTATTTATTTTGGTTTTTGATTTGTATAATAGATGCATCGAGTATTGATATGGTATTATATAGTCAATATCTCTTGGTATCTATTTTCGAAATGATAAAACAAAGTATATTGCGATGTTTTACTACTTTAATTGTAATACTCTGTAGGGGGGTGAGGGAGGAACGTTTGAAATTATTACCAATTCTATTAATTTCTAATATAGGCGAAATGCTCAGGTATTGCGTGTACGAATTCGGTTTCGACCGACTGTCGGGCCGCAATAAAATCAACTCGGCACCGGACTAGGAAACGTATCGGAGGCGGCCGAACGGGTGGCGATTGTTTCAATTTTATTTTTTTATATATATTTTCGTTTTACGACCAGTGATCGAATGTGTCCAGAACTATCGGAACCGGAGTGGCGTGTGGGCGGCGGTGGTGGTGGCGGCGGCGGCTGATCGTACGCGGCTTCGGCAGTGCGAGGGAGAAAATAAACAGTGGGCGAGAGAGCGTAAAAGGGAAGAGATGGAGAGAAATGGACGAGAGCGATAGAGCGAGAGAGGGTTAGCGAGAAACGGCGAGAGCGGCGGGCAGATAGCGAGTGCGGGGCTTGGGGGTTGAAAGAAAGTGAACACATTATCTATTAGAGGTTTTTTTCATCCTGATACACCGCCACCGCCAACGCCACCACTATTACCGCTCGTTGCCGTATATATACTGTTCGTCGTCGTCGTCGTCGTCGCCGCCGTCGTAGTGGTTCTCTTTTTTCACTGTCGGCCGATAAAATACTGTGCGGTGGCGGTGCAGCGGTCACCCCGCACGCTCGTCTACACAGTATATATACCGTGGTACCACTACCCCTCCTCCCCTTTCGACCCACACAGCCACCCACACAGCCACACCTCTCGACCCACCACCCACCGCCACGGAGATTTTCGCCACGCCCGACGTACACACACACACGCGCGCGCGCGCATATAATATATATATACATCTATCCATGTACTTATAATGTACATGTATACATAACACAATAAGTATATAGTAACGGTAGTATAAACCGTGGTGGCGCGTGCGTGCGCCGGCGCCGGGGGAAAACCGCGTTGGGTTCACGTGCGGCGCGACCCGCGGAGGAGAGGAAGACGACGGTGCTCGGCGTGCGCGTCATATCGATCGGCTGGCGGCGGCGAAAAATGGCCACCGCCGCGGCGCCCTCTCGCGCCGCTCCACTCCATACATTACACCCGGGACGCGGTGCAGTATAGAGTAGACTCGCTGACGGTCGCGCCCCCCACCGGTTTTCGCAAGTGTTTCTCGTCGCGGCCGCGTGTTACGCGCGCGTGTTTTCGTCTGTGTGTGTGTGTGTGTGTGTGTGTGTGTGTGTGTGCGCTGGCGCGAGTGTTTGGCGCGCGTGTTCGTGTATCCGTGTTAGGCAGCGATATTGGTCAGCTCGACGACGATCGTCGCGGGCCGGAAGCGTACGATAAAACATCGTTATACTATAATATTATTACTATAAAGTAACGACGACAACGACGACGACGACGACAACAACAACAACGAGTAACATCACAACGTCGGCGTGCGCAGAGCGGTCGAAATAGAGTGGTCGCGTATAGTTTGATTTTCGGTTTCTCGTCGTCTCATCCGTCCCATCATTTACATCCGTTGATTCCGGAAAAATAAATTAAGATAAGAGCGCGCGTTAACGCCGAACGCTGGCGCACCGGCCACTGTGGTCATGACCGCGTCGGCGGTGTCGTCGACGTACGCGGCGTCAATGTCTACCAGCGCCGCCGCTACTAACGCTACCGCCGCCGCCGTCGTCGGCATCACTATTACTCGTGCTGCCGCCACTGCCGCTGTCGCCGTCGCTGCGCTCTGTACTATTACCGCCGCTGCTGCCGCCGCATCTACTACTACATCCGACGACATAACCTCCGCCGACATTACGACTACCGACACTATTTTTAATACTACCAATACTACTAATAACACTATTACTTCTGATATTACTGCGAATACCACTACTAATAGCGATACCACAACCATTATTGCGTTTACCGGTGCTATAACGACTATTATTACCACTACAGCGGTGGCGGCGACAACGACTCGGTGGTCAGCCGCGTTACGCCACCATCTACACTGATATTATGGGCCGCCGCGTAGCCCGCACCGTTTTACGGCAACGTCGTCGTCGTGTGCGGACAGCGGACCGCCGCCGTCGCGGGCTCTGTGTTGTTATGGTCGATTGTGCGGGTCACCAGCCCGGCGACGCGACATGATCTCTGGCGTCGACACGACGCTACAACGCATCTCCACAGTCGTCAAATCGTCGTTTCCCCAGGCAGTTGCAGCTGTTGTACAACATCACCATCACCATCGCCACCGCCACCACTACGCGCTACCGACTCATCCGTCAAGTAATCATTACCACGCTGATTTGTAGTGATTTTTTTGTAGTAGTTCAACCACTCCAAATTCCCAGTATCCCTCTTCCCCCCCCCCAAATACCAAGTCTATCAATTCGCACGATCCGCGGACTTATGTGTGCCTGCAATATTATTGCTCATCGAACGATCCGTTTGGCGCTCGTTTTTGTGGTATTATTCATCGTTAATAGAACGACTTAAAATAAACTATCTAATCAAACGCGCACGTCTCATGTTAAACTGAAAGACACTACGAGTAAAAATCAAAACCGCGATATGATTCTGTAAGTTGATAAGTCGTCGAGTTTCCGCAAAAATTAATTCACATTGCACCTATGTTTGGCGGGAGGGAAGGACTTGAACCTCCGAATGTAGTTACATAAATGCTGTTTGCATATATAATATTTTCATTACTGCACGACAGTGCTTTGAAAATATTTGATCTTCTTGTGCAGCGTTCGCTTCTTCTATTGCACATTCTCGGCCCCTATAAACAGTACTTCCACGGCTGCTACCGAAAGTCCTTTAAAATCGTTAAATTCGTTCGTCATCTCTTTTCCGTGTCCCATCTACGGCTGGTTGTCCGGGCGTACCTCGCCCGTGCTTGCCATGCATATAGTTCACCGGAAATCACGTTACGGTAACCGTCCAGTCGTCATCCTGTGTTATTTTTGAGTATAAAAAGCGTATAATATTTGCATATCTATATGCGCGAATGACGACAAACAATCCGGAGACAGTGATATTAATATTATTTTATTATGTGCATCGCGCGCTCGTCTCGGTCGCCTCCTTCGCGTCCCCGCGGCTACGAAAATCGATAAGACAATAAAACGGCCCAAGGAAATGTGCTGTGCACACCATTATCACTCGTAACCATATTTATGTATTATATCGTATTGTATCGTATGTATGAATGTATGTATGTAGGTAGGTAGGTAGGTACAATAATATATCATTATAATAATATATATATGTATATATTACATATTATTGCTATACCTTTATAATGTTGTAACAATAATATATTACCATCGGCATCGTTGTCGTCGTGCACGAATGGGTTACAAGCGCTTGCTTTTTTTGTCAATTTTTTTCGACGTTATACACATAACATGCTCGCAACGTTTACAATTTATAGTCCTTATAATGTACGTATTCCTGGATATATATATATATATATATATATATCATAGTAAGGACAATGTATCTACAGCGAGAACATTCGGACGCGTATAATGTATGCGATTCAAATGCTCTTACACGATCAGACAATGTTAATTTCAAATGCTATAGATGTAGACAGTGTGCGGCGAATATAATAATAATGTGTCCCTATCTATAAGTGCATTTATATATATATATATACGAATAACAATAAATGCGCACACTTACTCAAACCTTTGGATATTGTTCAGACATTGTTTTCAGTAATTTTCTCGGAAATAGCGCTCCGACTCTCTCGAGCCTTTACCGGCCCTTCCACACCTACTCACCATCCGATCACCCGTCCAACCATCCGTCACATCTCCCCCGCAAGCCACACAGCCACAGCTGCATATCCCGAGGTAATCCGTAATGCGATATTCGAGGCTACCGCGTAAAGACAGCGGGTCACACGTGCCGATGAAAACGAACCGCTCGTCGAATAGTTAAACATGGTGGTGTCATTGCAATATTGTGTGTTTGTATGTGTGTGTGTGTGTGTGTGTGTGTGTGTGTGTGTGTGTGTGTGGGTATAGTGTATACCTTTGCTGGATGACGTGACACTAACTATTATTATCATCACCATTGTGAGACACCACAATATTATGTACACTAGCCCGGCTACTCCCCTAGACGATGGCAGGGCTAAATATAATAATATATAAATCGTCTCTGTCGTTGGATTTTTTTCCCCCAATTCGGTTTGAACATTAAATATTGAACGTCCCGCGATCACAATATATAATATAAAATAGAAGATATTTTATGATTACTTAATGTGTGTGTTTATTAAATTATTTTAAGTGACGTATACTATAGCTGGTACGACGATGCAATACGATATCGGTATTCCACGTATATTTTCGACAAAATTGGTGTCGAACTATCACCGGCTTTATAAGCGATGTTATTACTATTACTTTCAGTCGTGATGGATAATAATATTATTTATATATATATATATATATATAATATATTCGTATAGTCATATTATTATATTTTACAAAACACTAACATAATACGCAGGTATATTATATAACTATTAAAATATACAATATATACATCATATCGTATGTGCTATTTTTGTAATATACCTTTTATATGATGTGTATATTATATTATTGTGGACGTTGTGATATGTGTTGATATATTTTGTATTAAATGCACTAGACGTTTTATGTAATGATGACCAGCAAATATTATTATTATCCGTGACGCAATACATGTAGTCTTATACCTTATATATTTTATATATAATAGAAGGCGGTGACACAAAAAAATTAATTAAACTGACAGGTACAAAAGTATATGACGTGTTAATACCGTTTCAAGCATTATGAATCGATAAGCTGGCAACATCGTTTATTTTAATATTTAATTTGACAATATTGCATATTTTTTTTTTTATGATTCGATTTAATTTATACAATAGTGGGAGACACGATATGCATCCACTTAATAACCAATTTTTTTTTTTACTTAATTGAAAGTATTATTGAATTGTAAAATAATAAACGCATAAAGTAATGCAACATTTTTTTTTGTTTTTAATAGGATTATCAAATAATTATTTTTAATTCTTATAATTATTATTTCTTATTGTTTCCGAATGTAAAATGCAAAACTCTGATACGGAGAATCATTTTTTAGATGACAAAGAGTATTGCTGATTGGAAACAAACTTTAAATGCACAAATATTGGTATTTTTGCTTTAGGACCATGATAAGTACTTTAATTTATTTTGGTAGATGACATTTTTGTAGTTACTTTTTTCTTGTATTTCCCATTCCATGTGAATTCTAATGAGTTGGTCCTTTGTTTAGATATCACTCGGAAAGCTTATAAAATATAGAGTTGCAGTTAAAACAAAAATGTACAAAAATTAATAAAATCAGCAAATAAAACATTTTTAGGATGAATCTCAATTGTAATTATTAACAATCAACATGTATAATATAGCTAATTTGTAAAAATGTGAAATTAGCATAAACAATATTATGCAATATCTTAATTTTTTTTAATCAGAATTCAGTACTTTTAATGTTGTATAACTCATTTTATTATGAATTTGAATAACAATCTAATTATTTTTCGGCGAGCAGATAGAAAACTACATAATATGTTCGATGCGCCACATTTAAAAAATGGCTTTTAAAGATCCAAAGCAATCAATCCAAGATCACAATCTAAGACTGAACTTGTCGACCACTGTTTTTTGATCTTTGAATGAGATAAAGATCCTGAAAGGTATAAGCTGACGGCTGATTCAGGTTTTGCACACGTCACCAAATGCGTATTAAACGGGTTGTGTTTAGACATGTCACGCGGTGATCCTTTGTTTTAAATTCGAATAAGGATTTTGGTTAACGGGGAAAGGTTTTAGAAACGATTTTGTCAAGTACCTCATAAGTTATACTAAAAAAACAAAATGTTTGTTTGTGTTAATTCTAAAGATGACCCTATAGTTTACCTGATTCATATATGTATAAAAATACTCACTTATAATATCAAACATTGATATATTCAAAATAAAATATTTATGCAGATTAAAATTATTTTTGAAACCTTTCATTTACAAATAGACAATGTAGAGATTTAGAAATATTATAGATGGATATTCAATATCATCGATTGTAGCAATATTGTTACCCTAGATAATTGAATCACGCGTAAGATTTTTTGTAACATCGTGATGTAGTTTTATAACATTATTATTTTTTAAATTTGATAATCTATAATAATTAAACGTAATGTGATAATTAAGTTATTAAAACGTATTGAAACGTTATTTATAGAAAATATATTTATTAATGTTAAAATATAATGTTTCATATTTTAATACTTAAATAATGTATTTTTTAAATCTATCTTGTTATTTTATATTTTTAAATATAATTTTAAGTTATTTATTTGTTTACATTATCAAAGTATTGTTATTAAAAATAAATTGTATTAAGCTTTAAATGGTTATAAATGAGGATTCGATACTCCTTTTTATGACACTATATAGACAAAACTCGTATACGCGTAATCTTATGAAAAATGCAAATCCTTTAACGAGCCGATGGTCCCTTCCTTGTTATATTAAAGTGTACTCATCGTAAGCGTGATAAATCTTAACTCTGATAATTCACAAAAAATAATAGGACGAAGAAACTTTTATATTTTATTTTTAACTTGCATTATGCATTCATGGACGGGCGAAAAAAAATCATATCACGTGAAATTTTCGTTATTTAAAATATTTTAGAATAATGAGACTGACATATTATTAATTTTATTGTATAATTATTTCAGAGTGAAATTAAACATAGAGTATGTTTTAAGGACACAATAATTATAAAAGTTGTTACAATAAAACCATTGTCCTTTGATTGTTTGATATTATTTTTGACTTGACCTTTTTTAATATATTATATACGTCATTTGCGTAATCATTTTAGCGAGTATCTCGGATGAAAGTTTCTATGTACCTGATCTGCACTATAATAAATATGTATACAATGTTTGTATGTGATAAGTTCCAAACTCAGATCATATAAATGAGCAGCTATAATGTGCGCTAGGATTTGTTTTAGGAACATATTTTTTTTCATCAGACACCAATCATTAATCACATAGTAATTTAAATCATTTTTCCTTATTATTTTTAGTTTACTCTTCCGTGAATTTGTGCTCACCTACTAAAGTTTTGGTTAAGTTGTCAAACATAAACCATTATATATCGTCTATACTTGATATAATTAAATTTAAATAGTTTCTTTATCGCAACTATTTTGGCCTTAAGGTAAAAATAAATTCGTTCAATTGAAGCATGAAGAAAAGCGCAAAAAACATTCCGCTACAACTATCGACTACTGACTGCAAAGTACAGACAATATTCCCATTTCAATGAATTCCTTTGCAAGACATTTAAATTATAAAAGATGAATTAAGAAAAAAGTCTTAGTCCGTTAACATTACAATGAGCTAAACAATATAATTACTCTGTAGGTAATTCTAAATGTCTATTTTTTAATAAATTATTCATGTAAAATTATCTTAATTATAATTAAATTAAATAATAATTAACTATAGATACGAATTAATTAAGTACCCGTCTATTAAATTCAACATTAAAATTATAACTAATAAGTTTGATTTTAAGCGTACATTCCATACGGGAATATATTTATATATATGTATATAAATATATAATACATACATAATTAATAATCAATGGCAAAGGTAATTAATACAATAATATTTATGAATACATACTACTTGTTTGTAACACTTCTGCTGCATTATATTCTTGTTGTAAATTATCTGTCATTTATGATGTGTAATATGTACCAATCATTGACGGAATGCGTATATATTGCCAATTTGTAAATATGGTTTTAGATATAGTTTTTAACTCATCAATACACATATGACATAATAATATGATGTAGCCTTCCTGGTAATATTATTCATTACATTAAATTATTTTCCGTTCCACTTTTGATAGTGCTAAAAAAAATGCTGGAGTGCCGAATCTGAGAATGTATTTATATTCCGTTAAATCTACTACTGTGCATAATTATACGTAATGATTTCGTTCTATTATTAGTATAATAATTGTTATTTTTATATTATATTTATTTATAAAATCCTATCATACTCTTGTCCTATATTCTCAATTACAATGCATCATACTCTTTATAGTTATAAATTATAATAATCCTATTGAACATATCTCCTAACAATGTAATACGCTAAATAATTTTGATTTATATTTGATATGAAGTAACTATAAGTATCTCTTAACTAAATGTTTTACAAACTCATCATTCACATTTTTAATTTGTAGCGTTTATAATATGTTGGTCTTCTTTTATTATTATTATTAGATAAGCGATGTTCCGGGAACGTCGCGGTGTCCCGCGGCCATCTCGTGCGCTTAGAATAGGCATCATTAACCATAATAATAGGTAATAATTATTATTGTTGAAATAAACTCCATTTAAAAATAGTAACACATATGTTAATAGTATAATAATATATTTACTTACTTAATAATAATAATAAAAATATACTACTTCAAAATTAAAAATAGAATTTTAAATTATATTGTATTAATAATTTCAATACACTAAACACGATTTAAATTTAATAAATATATTATTACAACAATTGAAAAAAAACTATATTAGACATATTATCTAGCACCATTAAAATGTATACAGGAAAAAATTTCAGTATCATGTTATAGTATTTTAATTTGTAGTTATTCGTTGTGTCATAAAAAAGGTGGTCAAGTTATTAAAAATAATTAGCTTAAGTTAAATGATCACAATGTCATTTTTCAGAAGTTAATAACCAACAAATAATAAATTTAACACGCTAAGTTTAAAATTATAATAAAAAAAAAATATATATATATAGTACTTTAAAACAAGTTACCTAATTTACTTTTTAAATTATTATGTAATAAAGAGTATTTTGTGATTATATTTCTATATAATATTATTTTATCAAGAAACATAACTGCAATAATATTGTATAGTATATCCAGTAGCTCATTAAGTAAAATACCATTTTTTTTTAATTTACTATTAGTAATCACTATTATAGATCAACCATTAATAAAGTATAAGACCACAACATTTATGATTTTAACTTGATTATTAAATTATTTTTAAATTAATTGCAAAAGCTAAGTGTTATTTCGACTGTCAAACTAATTAGGTTGAAATGTCCAAAAAAAAATACAGGTTTTATTTTAACTTTAGCTTTCTAAGTAGGTAGTATATAATATATTAGGTAGTAAGGTAGTACACCTTTTGTCGTGTATTGTATCACAATAATATTGTTAAGCCCCCTCCCCCCCAAATCGTGAGCTGATAAATAAGTAAATCAACAAGCTTCGTGATGATTAGATGACACGAAATCGAAATTGAAACGTTTCACTGTGTGTTGCAGGTACAAGGAGGAAAAATGCGGATTCCGCGGCGAAACGGCCGGATCGGTTGTGATAGAGTGGTGGCGCCGGTTCCGGCGGTACAATGCGCGCTGCCAGCACCGGCGGCGGTCTCATCCGTCTCGTCGTCATTTGGCCGATGGTGCTCGCAGCGCTGGTCATGACCGCAACCGGCGCCTCGCCAACGTCCGCGGCGGTGTACGCCGCTACGGCCACCGTCACGGCCGCCACGGCCACGGTCACCGCGGTCGCAGCGACCCGCCGGACCGGGTCGCAGTCCCCGTCCCCGTCCCCGTCGTCGCCAAAGTCATCAACACCACCGCCGCCGCCGTCGCCGGCCGCTGACAACGCGACGGCCGGCACCGCGGCCTGCGAATTGGTGCGCGTGTCGCTCCGGGAGCCGGCGTGTACCGGGCAGATAAGCGAGGGCCCGGGCCCGCCGCGGTGTCCCGCGGCCATCCCGTGCGCCCGACGTGCCGATAACGATAATAATAATTATAATAATGATAATGATAAAAAGTATAATAATGTTAATTACGATTACAATAATAATAACGATAACGATAGTATTAATAATTATAATAACGATAACGATAACGATAACGATAATAATAATAATAATAATAGTAGTAGTAATCATCAGTGCCTTGAATACGCCCGTCGGCAGCTCATACCGGCCATGTGCCCGGACGACCCGGGCGCGTACCGCCGGCCCGGCCGTCTGTCCCGGTACCGGCTCCGGCACTGTTGCCACCACACCGTCGAGTCGGTCGTACAGCAGCCATACGCGGACAAGGAGTCGTGTGTCGACCAGGTGAACAAGGCACTCGATATGGACGACATCGCGGCCGCCATGTCGTGTCAGTTCAACGAGGTGTTGGCCAGGTACGACTGCAAGCAAAAGTACTCCGCCAAGTCATGCGATTCGTGCAAGGTAAGTCGGTCAGACGTTTTACAGTTGCGTGCGTTGAGTAAACATAGTAAATTATAAAAAGAGTTTTTTAATAAAAAAAAAAAAAAAAGGTTTACTCATAACACGCGTGTATTATATTATATTTTAAAGTGTTCAGATCACATTTTTGATCAAATATATTACACTCAATAGTCAATACTTAACATATAAAAGGTAGATTACATGTTTTTTTCGATAGCTATAAATAATTGTTATGGGATTATTATTGTTTATAGGGACGAGATTGTACTTAACTAAATGCCTTAATAATATAATATAAATGTAAGTTTTTTCAGTATTCGCATTATTTATATAATATAAAGAGCTGCAGGTCCTCCTATTTGTATTTAGAAAGAAAAACAATGAAAACATGACTGAAAATATGACATTTTGAACTATTAGTGAATTACAACATAGAATTACTTGGACATAAACATATAATATATACTATTTTTGACATTTTTAATTATTATATGAGTTATGATTCAGAATTATTTTCAAATTTTTTAATTCGCTTTTAGTTATTTAGGTATATAATTTATTCGTTATAATGTAATATTGCTGGTAGGTAGTACTTACGTAACTATCCACTCAAATTATAAGCTAAAAATGAGATTATTTTAACAATTCTATTTTTGAATTTTCGAAACCTATCCACATCATAGTAACATACAAATACAATGAATTTTTAATGAGTGTCGTAGATGAGAATATGAAGCAATCAATTCTTAGTAACCTGAGTGTAAATAACACCTCAGATTCGTCTTATTTTGTAACTTCCAGAAAATGTTTAATGTCTTTACTTGTGATTACTGTAGTTGGCCAGTGCTCTATAGACCTAGATAATAAATGTTTTTTCGGAGGGTGTTCTATGAATAATTAGCGTTGTTCTATATGCCAGAAACCACTGTATAAACTCGACTGATTTTACGGTAATTGTTTACATTTTATTTGTGGCGAAAGGGCAACCACAATATTTTCCGTTGGTCTTCAAATCTTACAATAGTTGCGGAGGTCGTTCGTTTTTTTCAGTGTCCGCCTCACCGCCATCTCAGTATCCGTCACACCGGCTTTCGTTTTAAAACGGTTTATGATCACATTTTTTTTCATAGTGTTATTCGCGAGTACGAACGTATTACAATATTCTAACCATGAACTATGATTTATAACCAACTGTATTTTTAACACCACCGTTCGTAAATACGTATAATGATTTGAAATGCAGAAGACATTCGTCTAAACGACTCTTGAATGTGCCACCATATCATTTCTGAGCCACCGAAACAAGTAGCTTGTTTACAAAGGATTACGCGCTGGGCGTCTCGTAATGGTGGAGCTACTTATATTATTCATAGGTTCATGTAGAAGTAGCTAGCGTTATGTATGCCTCTATAACATTTATTTTGAATTGGATGTATTTACGTATATCATGTTTAAATATATTATATATAGGTAATACTATGTTTGAGAGATATAAGAAAAACGTTAATAAAATATTCATATGACATGTTCCAAATATTAATTGCGATTGTTCATATCGTTGCTTTGTATTATTTATGTCATAATATATTAGGAAATTAGGTATATATAAATATATATGTCGCATAGACTAGATTTATAGCGTTATTATATTTTTTTAACCGACATCGACTTAATAAAATTAGTGAACATCGTTTGTTATTTAAAATTATTAGTTCACTGCGTGTTTATATAGCAATTTAAAGCGAGTTAACATTTTGAACAATAATATGTATATTAAAATTAATATTTCACTTGACAAACGTTACCATTTGTGTGTTTTTATATTTTTGTGTCTTTGGTTTTCTATTAACCCATGTATCAAGACAGTAGAGATGCTAGATTTATTAAAATCTAAATAAATAATAAACATTATTATTATTGTATATAAACACTTTTAATATTATTTTATAGATATCACTCTTAAATAGGTAACGATTAGATATTCGGTGTCGTTTTGACTTTGTTCATTAGCTGCCTAGACCTGAATCCTGGGAAATATTTTCGTTAAAGACGCTCTATCGATTGTGTAGGAGAACATATTTGGAGCATCGCCAACGAACCCGGTCCGATAAAATTCGATAGCCTTAAATTATTTTCCTAAGACAATTGTATATTATTATTAGTATTATCATTGTATCAACTATACACGGAGTGTGATGGTCAAACGCGGTAGCCGTGTAAAAAGAGAGATGTTTAAATTCGGATAGCAGTATATTTCTGGTCCACCATAACCATATCTTGGGAGTGTATATTATTACGTTTTTCCCGCTGATATAGTATCGCAAGAAAAAAGCTCCAGCGTGATTTATGTCGTTTTTCTGACGAAATGGCTATATATTAGAATAATGTATTAGAGGATATGGGTCAACTACTCACGGCAAGGCAAACGTTATAAATGGACGTATTGATGTATAGAACACTGGTCTGAATATTGTATAATATATATGTATAAAACGTTTTATGGCCATTTTTTTGTTCACCGTATCAAGACCAATGGAACGTTTACCAACAGAATAAATAATAAAAAAAATTCGAATTTGATTGACGAATATAATATATTATGAAATATAAATATATAATATATTATAAGTTAGATAATTCTTTTATCGTAAAATAGGCAGTATATTATATTAGAAAATATATAAGACATTTTTAAATTTAAGAATAAATACGGATAATCATAAACAATTTAAAATAATATATTTTAAAGGTATAAAAATTTAATTTATTGTTTATAAGATATTGTGTGGTTCATGATTAAATAAAAGCAAAATAATTATAAAACTTAAATGCATCCACTGAAACGCTTTGAACTTTACAATAGTCACTGTGATATTTAAAATATATAATATATATATAATATTAATTATTTGTCCTTTTTTGTTCTCAAATGTTATAAAAAGTTGAAAAGTTTGGTCGATACAAAGACGTGGTATGCAAGAATAAAGAGTTGCTGATAAAAACTTTTATGTGATAATATAATTCTTTCGCGTTTCTTTAATGACCTAAACGAAAAAATAAATTATTGGTTTTTACTTTATTCGCTTCAATCACATTCGATACACATTATTCCACCCACTCATGTTTATAATGTATTTCTCGAATTAGACTGAATGTATTATTAACTGACAAAAACCGATTCAAACTATGTGCAACTATTTTGCTGTTATATAACTCAAAACTATGACTTATTAAATATTTCACAATAGTTGTATAATGTTTGTTGCAAAAAATATACTAGTTTTAATAGTTTAATTAGAGAATCCGTCTGTTTGATATTCATATTTCATAGTAATAGTACAAAAATTATTTATGAAACTTTATTTATTAATTATCACTAAAAAGTAAAAATCATGAGTTATACTTAGTGTTATGTTACTGTAATTAGCGCCCTAAGGCAATCATTTTGGGAGGAACTAACTGTCCAACACGTCATTTGATATAATTTCTATAGAGAAGCTAAGATTTTATATACATTATTAAACCTTCTATACTCGTGAATCTCTAATTATAATAGCAATACAAACATAAACATTATATTACTCATATCATAATTATATTTTATTCAAAAGTAATTGGATGACACATTTTTTAACTGTATAATACTTATATATAATTAATAATGTTTTTTTTATTAACTTATATTTATATTAAATTTAATAATATTTACAAGCACAAGATATTCTTAAGTATTGCATAAAATAAAAATAACAAATAATTTTTATAACAGAAAAAATATATTTGTCGTATAGCTGTAGGTAGGTTAGCTATGAACTTTTATTTTAATTCTCTGAATAGTAGCGTCCAACATATGAATACATATTTCGTACTTAATTTGTTGTTAATCAGAAAATATAATTTCATTACCAGACTCTTATTCACTATAAAATAAACAATTTTTCGATTTTTAATATAATATAATAATGATAAATTATACAGAGATGATATACCTGACAAATGTATATATATTATTCAGTTAAAGACTTTGATTTTCGGTGAGTTTTATGTGTAATATAATTTTTTGGCGTTTTATGGAGGAATGAAAACATAAAAATATACCGAAAAAACGGATTGATATACTACTTTTATTACCGGAAAACGACGTTTAGATTTAGGGTAGAAAGAAAAACACGTAAACGCCTGTTTAATACGCACATACTTAATACAAATATACACGTTCTACGTTTACATGGAGTTGTTGACAAGACGAAGGCTAGTACAGTGTAACGAAATCACGTAATTGATTTGAATTGACTGAGGAACCAATAGTAAATGGAAAGCCGTTTATTGACTTTCTGAGGTTAAGTGGTGTTAACAAAATAAACGGAATAAATTCTTTTTTTTAGTTTATTAAACTAAAAAATACATCCAAGTATACTAAAGGTAAGTAAAAAAAATAAGTTCCATGTTCACATTTTACAAACTTAATAAATCTATGTAGTCCAATACAATATAAATTTATATCACGAAATCTAAAGAAAATTAAAAAAAATATTGTCTTTAGTATTTTTTGCGTTGTCATGGATCAGTAAAAAAAAAAAAAAAATAATCTGGATGGATATGAGAAATATTATAATTGATTCAAAAATATGATAATTTTTAAAGCGATCAATTATACTTAAAAACATTTCCACTGACATTTCGATTATTATTTACCGTGAACGATAAGTGAAAATAATTCACAATCTATCTGGGCATATCGATTACCTGCTAACGAAAAAAAATAATCGTTGGATAAGTCTAATCAATCTCTTATTATTTTTTACATCACTCAAAATAATCTACTTTAATATAGAAAATGACGCGTTTGGATAATTGAATTATGATTAATTTATGATATATTAACTATAAGAATAATTATTTAAATTTACTACATCTAAGTTTATGAGTTTAAGACGTTAAAATATTCTGTTTGTTATTCAAGTTATGGTGTTATTAAAAAAAAGATAATAAGTTCAAGAACGCAAAGCAGCTTAAAAAAATTCCAAACCAGCTTATTAGGTTTGAATGTGTTAAAGTGGCGTGTAAATGTGTTAATTGTACTTATTGTATTACATTATAATATTATCATTATACTTTTTGTTCATACAATCATATTTTTTCAAAAGTAATTTTGTTAAAATTTCACCAGTTATAATTTTGATTAAATAATTATTACAATTTCAAATTTATATTTATGAATTAAATGCAATGTAATTAAGTCGTATTATTATGTTTTAAAAGTTCTTGGATAACATTTAATATATATATATATATTTAAAATAAAATAGGCATTTCTCAGTAGATGTATATTTATATATTGCTTGGCCATTTAAATATTTGGAAACTGATAACATAAAAAGTTATTTGACGTTATTGTATACAACTATAATATATTTACACAAAATTAAATTGCATTAATAACCGTAATCGGTATGACATAAAATGTACCTATTATACATTATTTATAATATCACTAATACTGTTTTAGAAGTTAAAATGATACATTTTAATAATTTATAATAAAAATATAATTTAATTCAAAATGTAAAACGATTCTGTTTTATAATTCACGTTACAGGCCTAGGCATTATTATTATTAGCTTCTGTGGAACCTGGCAATCGTACTAAAAGGGATCATGATTCACATCACCTAATGTTACATAATATCGATACAATATATATTTGATGGAACATTAAAATACAAATTTCAACGAACCACGTGTATATATAGTGATAAGGCTACTATGTAGTTTTGACAAAGTTATTATTGAAAATTAATTCTACCCCGTCACGTTTCCAATTGGCCGGCGCTCTATTTAGGCAATTTAACACCATCGCTGTCGTTAATCGCATTAATTTCAGTATTTTTATTCTATATGAAATATACTCCTACAAATACATATTGTTAGGTTTATTAAAGTGTACCAACATTTTGAATAATATTGTCTTCAGTAGGTATAAACAAATTTTTTTTTTATTATTAAAATGTGCGTGGTTATAATATAGATACGAATATTAATGACAAATTTAAGAAATCCTTAACTTTTGCAATTTCAACATATTAATCATAATATCTCAGTATAGATCAGGAAAATGTCTACAAATGAAAAAAAAATACGGGTCGACACAAAATATACACCATAATATTGAAAGCATTGCTAAATATTAAATTATAAATGTTTAACAGATTATTATTATTTTTTTTTAATTAAATCTTATTATTTTAAACTTTTCTGGTTATTCAAGAGGCGTATTATATGTTTTACATGTGACCAAACAAGTTTCTCAAATATCTCATTCCTTGAATTGTTTTTTGTTAGATTCGTATAATATGTCCTATATATTTTTGGAACCTATCCTATTGGTTTTTAGATAACGTTTTTACATATTATAAAAATATAAATTGAGTTAATTTATGTCAAATTAATAGTTATATACTGTGTAAGATCTTGAGTAGTTTTCATACAAATAAGAGTATGTGACATTAGATTGAAACTAACTTAGTTCAATTATGCACGTAACTTAAATTAAAAATGTCTAAAGAATTATATTTAAAGGATAATAATACACTGATTTTGTTTTTGAAGAAAATAAAAACTATACTTAGTATAATATATTTTGGTTTTTTTACGAAATACAGAATTCAAATTATATTATTTTATTTTTTAGAATTACTAACATAAATATATATATTTCATATTTCATATTTATATATTAGGTATATCAACATTTCCAAGTATGCATAATATATAAAATTACCTTACATTGTTTTATTGATATTTATACCTAGTGCAATTGATAATGATATTATTATACCAAATATTCAACTGTAATATCAATGAAATCAACTTTTAAATATTTTATTTGTATATTTTACTATATGCCGGCTATACAGCTAGATATTTTAATCATATACCTGCCAAATGTTTGTATATTCTTATATGAAGATATATTCGATCATTTTGGGTATAATTCGTAAATTTCGATTATATTATGACATATGCGATGCGTTGTGTAAGTAATGAAAAAAGTAATTTTACTAAGAACGAGTTATTTTTTAAATTGAGTTTTCTTCAAGAAGTTTTTTCAACCTAACTGATTGAAATTGACAATGCGTCTATAACACGATTTCTTTATACCGCGGGTACTTAACCTAATTTTATTTTATGGTATATTCACATTAAAATGTTCCTAGATTTAATTTATATTATCTTAGTTTCAAATAGTGATTTATCGTGTAAATAGTTTTATCCATTATTTTTCTTACAATATAGAAAATCGTATATGCTTTTAATACTGCTTTACTTGATTAATCAATTTACAGTAAGTTATTCAATACTATATACATTTTATAATTTATTATTGAATATTTTCGATGATTCATATGGAGATCAGAAATAATTTGTTATTAGTAAACGTAATTTAATTTTAAGTTTACTAAATGTTACTATAGAAATATATAATATATATATTTAAAGATTTATTACAATGAAAATGAATGGTGTTGTAATGTATGCTTTTTTTAACTGAGGTTAAATATGTAAAAGGTAGAAATTATATGGTAGTTATTGGTTTTATTATACATTTTTTCTTGTTATACAATACTACAATATTAATATAATATATAGTTACACCCTAATAAATATGGAATTGTTAGATTTAGTTTTTAAATTTTTCTAAATGAATTCAGTTGTAGAAAATGTGAATGGTACAAATAATATACTTTTTTTTGTGAATATTTGAAGTATAAAATATTTGAATATTTTTCTATAAATTTTAAATAACAATGAAAGTTAATTTGAATTATTTATTTTATGGATAGATTTAAAATTGTAAAAATGTAGGTAGTTCCATGATACCTATTGTTTTCGTTTGTAATAATTTACAAGTTATTTTGTAGATTTTTTAACCTCAATTTTTAGTAATTTGTCTAAATTAAAAAAAAAAGAGTGTAACTGGCCAACATATTTAAACCATTTATAATGTATTAATATATTTTTGATAAAATTTGTTAATTGATCATCATTTCGAAAACATTTATGTTTTGAAAGAGTAGATATTATTATTATTATTTAGATAAAAAAAAAAAAAATTGGTGTTACTCGAATTTAAATTCTGGCCACGCCGTTAAGACAAAGATGTCATTAATCATCCATATTTTTTATTTTTATTTTTTTGTGGTTGGTAAAAGATAGGAAATGCTCAAGGAAAAAATACATCGTTTTAACGCGTGTATAACCACCCTTTCTTACCCTCTTTCAGCGTCTCGCTGTATATATATATATAATTATAGTTTCCACTAGCTGGTGCCAGCAGCAATAGCTATTTCGTCACGTTTTTAGCCCTGATGAAGGCTTTTTGACACCCCCATAATATCATTAGTTGTGGGTTATATTGAAGGAGAATATTGGTCGGAAATGAAGGTGTCGAGTCGGCGAATTATGTGCGTTATTAAGTCAAAACTCCCGTAGAAATAGCAGCACCCGACGACAGTGTAGGTCTGCCACACCTCCTCCGATTGGGCGCGGCATGGCGGCCGTTCACTCGTAACCCTTCTCCATCACCGTCGCTGCCACAAATTGATTGATGGACGTCGTCGAAGTTGCACGAGGAGGGTGTGCATAAGTATGGAAAGGAGTGTAGTAGTAGACTGCAGTGCACGGCGAGCGGTATTAAATCACTGGTACACTTAGGTTAATTATATTATGTATGTCTGTGTTTTGTGCGCGCGCGCGGGTGTGTGTGTGTGTCAACTCGGTGAAATTGAGAACAGGGTTCGAGGTCGAGGCCGGGAAAAAAAAGATTGAAAATGTGTTATTGCTTGTTAACGAAACAATGTGGATGGAAAAAATGAATAAATAATTAGTGGCACGCATATAATAGCATTGCCATCTGTATATGATATTATTATAGTAATATCGCGTCGTACATGCCTAATTTTTCCGCTCGCAGCGTACTGCACAAGTATATTATTATTATTACCATTATACTCCATTACTGATACGAATTATACACGAGCGTCACGTAAATAATATGTATATATAAATATTTATACGTACATACTACATATAATAATATGTATAATGCATATAGCATATTATATATATATATACATATATAGGTATACACACATATGTATCATATTATATATGCGATCATGTAGGCCGAGGGGAGGTTATACGTATATGCGATAAGAGCATAATACTCGGTTGACCCGGGGAAAATGCGATGTGCAAAATACAGAGGAAAAATCTAGGTCACCGTGCACAGTCATCGGTCTGTCGTGTACGCCAAAATCGTTTCTCGCTGCTGCCGGTCGCCCCCTCAACAAAACGCAGTCACGCAGCACCAGCCCTCCTCGCAGCAGCTGGTTAAAAAGTCCACTTGAATAACATGACGTACAATATATAATATATATATATATATATATATATATGCGTAACTTTTACCGCCTCTACGAATACAATGAAAAAGATGATTTTCCACCCCCATAATAATGGTAAAATGATTTTGTACACATTTTTAATATTATGTGTAGATAACCTACATTTAGTTCGGATCTGTATGCATCATATTTCCACACTAACTAAATAAAATTAGGTAAACCTTATAACACACGAATTGTTAATTTTATAATACAATACACGTATGGAAATCGTATAATATATACATTGTACATTATATCTATTTTATATCGTGTAACTAATAACAATATTTATTAAATCGATATATTTTATTATTTAAAATCACCATGATAATGTTTACGGAAATTATGACGTAATAATATACTGGTTGGATTTGGAAACATTAATCACCCAAAATAGCAAGCAACGTTTTAAATGTTTTAAAATCGTTTTTAGCCTGAAGTAATAATGTTAATCAAATAACTAAAATAAAAAAAGCTGTTTATTATACGTTGATGGATTTTGTTTGCACAAAAATACGCGTTTTTGTCTAATATTGGTGTATAACAAAATTTTAGTGCTATAAATCTATTGAAAATCGGTTATGAATAAGATAAGAAACATTCCTAAAATATTAATAATATAAGAGAAAACGTCTTTACTTTTTGTTCTTTACTTTTCTATAATTATTTTTGTAAGACATATGTTTTTGAAATTACTTAAATTCATTTTTTGAACACAGTTTTATATATATGTATATAATATCAGGAGTTAAAGAATCATAAAAATGTTTATCGCAAAAACTTTTTCAAAACTTACTTTTCATAAATACTTAAACGTTATCTTTGTTTGATTATTTCTTGTTTTTAAAATTTATGTAGAATATGTTTAAGTTAATTTAATATTTTTTATTTATAATATTAATATTTAATATTATTTATAAAGTAATTTAATGTTTGGCTTATTTTCATTTCCATCATATTTTATAAAGTCATATTTTAGTGATTAAATATTTATTGTACACTAATAAAAAGATGATTTAGATATTTTAGTCAATTATGAACATAGTCAACACTGAGTTCAGCATTATATATTATAGCTATAGATTTTACAATAAAAAAAACATGTATTTGCTTTTATATAACGTGATATAAATAATTATGGCTTAGTTTTTAATGGAAAAACCAAATAGTATAGAACTGACAATAAACTTTTTAACAATATTTTGAAAAAAATTATAGTAAAAATAATAACGGATTTATGAAAGGCGTGGTTATCTATTGTCCATTAAAATATTTGAAATATTGACATTATTTGTTAGGACGATATCGGTATTGTATGTTTGTATTGATTACAGTTTTTACATGGAATCACAATAAAAAATTCAACTACTTTATAGATCTGATATGTTAGATAAACTCCTTTGGGAAAAAATTTACAATATTACTGCTCCCTAACTAATTAAAGTTTTGACTTATATTTATGTATATTTTTATTAATAATATATTTGGTTAAACAAAATAATATTAGTATGCTTTTATTATCAAGGTACAATTATCTAATGAAATAAATTATTAATGTAAATATATATTTAGGTAATTAACTTAAATTAATTAAGAAAAAAATATATAAGTGATTAAATTGATATATTATTTTTTACATCCTTTTATTGTATTATTCAAGTACAATAGATAACCTCATTAATGCATTCACAAAAAAATGTCCCAGAGAATAAAAATTACATTTAAATTGAAGAAAGTTTAATAAAATATATGTACATATAATATTATATTATATATTATATTAAAGAAAAAAATCTATGTCATATGTTTTCAATTTATTAATTTTATTTGGTCGTATGAGGTCTAAATGTATAAATTAAAACATTTGTATTACAAAAAATATAATTTGTTTATATTTATTTATTTAGAAGATGGTTCGTATGATAATTTTGTTTAATCGATTTTTGTATAATAGAAAGTTTTAAAATATGGTAAACAGCTTCAAAATAGGCGTCAAAACGGGAGCCGGTTATATACTTAACCCCTCGCAAGTTGTAGCGTCTTAATTTTTTATTTTTTTCCCGAACTTTACTAAAAAAAACTAATATTATTTTTATAATAATATATAATATTATGTACACGTCAGTTCAATATAAAAAAGATTGCAGCTGATTTTGCGACAACGTTCCTATAATAAATGGTTATTACATATTACATGTTTAGATTAATTATGGAAGTTTTGAACTACAACTTAGAGTACTTAGACAATCACGCTGACTGAGATAATACCTATTTATTTTATCATGAACCACGTAGGTACCCACTTATCTATTTTTGTATAGTTGATTATCAGTTTTATGGTGTCAATACATTTTACGGTGGTTAGATTGTAATGCTAGTTTTCTATGAATATTGTAGTATGATATTTTATAACTAACGGTTGTATAAATGTAAATACACCACGCACAATATTAATAAATATACAGTTCGTCTTTGATCTCAATGAAATACAAGAAAAATGAATTTAAAAAAAATTCTGTTATAGTACAAACTTATGTTTATAATATGTTTATTATTTTTAATTTTTTACAAACCAACATTTTTTATGAATTTTTTTTTTGTAATATATTATTTATTAGTAACTTAGGTACTTGGTTTTGTTCTGATTTTTATATGCGACTATGAACGTTAGTTTTTACAGCCCCTGCTTAAGGGTTAATAGTAATGAAGTACATAATTATGTTATTGGTCAATATCAGATTAAGTATCAGCTTATAAGGATGGATTCTCACATTCATATTATTTATATCATATAGTTGTCCGTGAATTGTCTGATATAACTATTAGATACGTGTTTTTGAAAGATATTTAAATATATATATATTTCTCCCTTAATCGATAAATTGTATAATATGTATCAATGATTGTAAAGGTTATCTTATAATAAAACTGGTACGATACCTAACATCAAAATCGATGTTCACGTATTATAAAATATCATATTATAAAACGAACAAAGTAAAAATCAATAGATAGCTAAAGAATTAAATATTGAAATTCAAGAGTAAATTTAATGACCGACATTTTATAATTTGCTTAATTTTTCAAGATTGGCTGTCCCAAAAATCAATCTTTAATCCTTTTAAATATAATTAATTTAATGTTAATATCTTCTACTACTATCTTTCTACTAAAATGGACCATTTTTCTACAAGGAAATTCAATTTATTATTGTCTTTTTAATCAAATATTATAATGTTTAGTTGGGATAGATTTTAGTTTTACTCGTGATATTTCTATTATGAAATATTTTTTAAAACATAATATTACAAAATAATGTATTGATTTGTTTGGTTGTTGATTTTTGTATATTCTATAATAATTTGTTGTTCAATTGTACTTTGATGACGTATCATGTTATCAATATCATTCACAATGTTTATTCAATTTACATACTCACATAGGTACTCTGTGCTTATTGCAGGGGCGTTTATTATTCATAAGTAAAAATAAAAACAAAACTGATTTATTAAAATGACGAATTAATAATAAAATCATTGTGCGTACATTGATGGAAAACGTGGCAACACGTATGGGAATCCATTTGGTGGCTCCAAACATTATGTCGTCTGTTCGTTTTGCTCAGAACGAAGCTATTGCCATCGCGATAAAATTATACGCTGTGAGTCGTTAAAGTTTGGTAACATATTCCGTAAAAACGACGGCGGTGGTGGCATGGCATCACGTTCTCAGTTTTCACCAAGATAATATTATTCGATACGAGATGTAAGTTGATGATCTATCCTATATGTTTTATTCACTCCGTAGTACAGCTCATCAGCTGTTACAGCTGTAATAGTATGTTAACGTTTTATAATTCGTTTAACGATCACGAGGCGATAAAATTGACTGGTCTAATAAAATACAACAACACAAGCAGCACGGAGTAAACAAATATACTACATTTTAAACACCCGATTCGAGCAATACGATAAATCTGCGTTAAATTAAAAATATTAAAAGACACAACCCGGATACATATTGTGCGTTATAAGTTATTTACTGATGCGCGTAATACCATATTATACAGAGTTGATTAAACACAGTTGGGTAATGTATTTCAGTAATATCATGTATGTTTGGTTCTATTGTTTTTCACTAAAAACCATTTAATGATACAGAATTCGATTTCTCCGAGATTTTATTTGTGCCGTACTTCAATAATGGTATTGTTTGTGTACATAATTTATTTAATAATAACAAAACAAAAACATAATGATTAATGATTTTCAGCCATTACAACTTTTTACTCTTAAATGGTAATGTACAGTATAGTTAAAATGGTTCCTACATTTGGACATACATCAGTATGATTTTTTTATACGACACTTAGTTATGTACATATTGGAAAGATGTACACATTTTTAAAATGTTATATAAATTAATAATTTTAGGCAAAAGAAGTTTTTCAGGTTTATATAAATATTATATAACTATAATTTGAGATAGAAAAGTAGATCTACAGTAAAAAACGATATCATAGTTGTTAAAATTTCATCTTTATTTATGTTTTTATAAAAATAAAAATAATAATAAAATATATTATAATATGTTATTAAACAAACAAAAAATATAATATCATATTAAAAATATTTATAAAATATAATATATAAACATTTAATATAATGAATATAGCTTTATGTAAATAAGTATTTTTTGGAATAAGTCTTAAATTTATGTCACAATTCAAATGTTTATAATTTTTCTATAATATTATATAATCTAGTTATTTATTATAATTTAATTATCTAACATGACACATTCTATTGTAACTGTAATATCGTGAGTAGTTGTTGTCTTGTTGGTTATTTTATAAGAGTAATTATTTTTAATAGATCAAAACAACATTACTGTTGATGCCTATCGGAAATCATATACCTTTGAATACAAACCACAAAACATTAATTGAAATCAATTCTGTCAATACTATACACTTATGTATATTATTTTTACTTTACCTTACAAACCAACATTTTTTATTTTTTATGAAATTTTGTTTTTTGTAATATATTTATTAGCAACGCACAAGTATGTACTGCGTTATATAACATCGTTATTCGTCTTGTGTCGATAATTCTTCGACGCAAACTTTAGAAGCTTATTGTTAAGACAAAAAAAACTATTTGTTTACACCACTAAAACATAAATCTATACGTATTACTTTAGCGTAACAGCGAAAAAATGCACCATGATTTATTTGATGCATGTTTGAATATACTGAAATATAATACAACTTCAACAGTAGGTATTAAAAAACAAGTTCTCCAGAATTAAAATACGTGTATTCATTTTCATATCATAACGGTGCGAACTATATTATTTAAATATTTTGTTCTTTTAAAAGAAGTAAAACGTATTCATCTAAATTATCCACATAAATATATAAATTATACTCAGATGCTTTTTGTTCTTGTATATTCATAAGTAAAGCATGATTTTGAATATGTAATATAATAGATAGATCAAAAATATCTTAGTGTTTCACAAACATTACATTTTTGATACCAGACAGGAAATCAGGTATATTAGTTTGCTTTTGGCTATATATAATATTCAGTGAAATTTTAATTTTGTGGTTATTTTAGTTATCTGAATCGAAATTGATAACAAAATTATACGTTATTTGTCATACATTTTTATATCTTAGTAACTATTTGTTTAATTGTGAATACAACTGGAAAACATAATCCCTAACTCAGATAGGCCCGCTCTAAATATTTTTGAAGCTTAGTATAAACTTCTATTTACAAGTGAATTTTTAAAATACACGCTCTTTTAGTATTCATATTAATTGATTTAGAAGATAAAGCAATATTTTTAGTTTAAAAAACAAGTAGTTTAATCTTTGAATTGCACCAACATAGCCGGTATGAACGGTACAACAACTCCAGACCAAGACACTAATTAAAGAAAAACAGGTAAAACGTGGAATGAAAAAACTAGGGTTTTCTGAAAATATTACATTACCTCAGGTTTTGAGTTACCATATTTGATCCATTATCGTACACATACCCGTCACAGTTATTTGCTTATGACATATTGTAATCATATCACATGTTTCTATGAAACGTAAAATTATAAATAGTACGAAAAAAAATAATTTTTGAAACTAATTTTCCGGATTGTTTTTTGTACACGAGGTCCCGCGGCGAAGTATCAACGACAGCCCGAACTCGAAAATCTATATATGCATGTTTCGTGAGAAAATAATGACGAAATGGTCGAGAGGGTGCTTATTATTAAGGAGGAATACTGTAACGGATATAGTCTCGATAAAGAAAAATTAAGAACAATGGTTATTCTGCCCGTCCGTTTGACCACAGGCGATTGCAATATAAATCGAGACAGTGTGGGTGTGTGTGTGTGAGACAGAAACTGAGAGAGAGAGAGAGAAGAGAGATGGTGTCTGGCCTGTCAACCATCGTCACCTCCACTTTACCTCCAGCCGCCACGCTGTACTAACTTTTATCGGCGACAGCGGTGGTCATGTATGTGTTTATGTGTATGTGTGCGCATAAAATATAGACGCAAAAGATAGGACAAGTCTGGGGTGTGCATTTATTGCCACGGCCGAGTCGGCAACGACGGCGGCCAACCGTGCCGGGCCGAAAGGCCGTGTAAGCGCCCGCTGCTGGATGAACGTAGGTTATAATCCTCCGGTCGGGTTACTATAGCGACCGGAGTATCATCAGACGGGGGTGTCACGTGTGGTTTGCGACTTACAGACGCTACACGCCGTTAATCGATTTACTCCTCTTTCCATACACGCACACGCAATGGCGCGGCACATGTACTGCACGGGCACATTACAATAATATAATATTATACCGACAGTGATTTTTAAGCCGGCCCAATATATAATGACGTGTAGTATGCATTAAAATATTATCGTTCCGTCGCTAGACGCGCGTGTTATTGTCGTTCGAAAGAGGTACGGCGAGAAAAAAAATATCGTCAATACGCAATACGTGTCACGTACCGGCGCGTAATAAAATTGCAATGCGCTTTTAAAATTAACGAGTGTCACCGTCTGCAGGTATACGTTTTGCAATCGTCTATCGGACTGCAGTTGGTGCACAGTGCTAGTTTGAAGGTTTATCGAGTTCAACTATACGAAAATAATTTTAAATTCAAAAAGTGTTTGCTGACCGTATTCAATCACGATATGATTTCAATTAATCCAAAGTATTATATTGTGTGCTATGCTTTACGGTTATTTAAGAAAAATAACGTCTGCTATATTCGTAACAGAATAACTGTTGATGCATTAATACACACACACATATATATATATATATTATAATATGGTTTTAATATGTTGGCCTAGATGATATTTTGCTTAATATAATAATATACAACGAATTAACGTAAAAGCTTAAAATATACTTATATAATATAGTTCTTGTTTTGTTATTACATCTTTATTATGCATTAAGAATATTGAATACAACTACCTATACCATAAATATTATTTTAACGATAGTTCCGCTTGTATTCTTAAAATGTATATAGTATCATAATATCAACTGTCACTTTTGGCCATAAAGATAACTAGATAATCATTAAAATACTACTCGACCTAATATTCGATGACGATTGAATCGCCAAACCTACTATAAACTAATATTTTATTATTAGGAATGATTAACAAAACATATTAAAACGAGTTTTATATATCTACGTTTAAAGTAATATATAATAATTTAATCAATATAATATAATAGTAAGTTTTAGTCGTTAGCGCCAAATACAAATTAATTATTTTTATTATTTATTATAAGTACTATCTATTTAATCTTTTTTTTATAGATATAATGTCAAAAATAACTACATTTGTTGGTTTATTACTATTTTAGAGGCATTAAGCCTAAAAGTGTAGTTGATACATTTATAATAATTAGGTACACATATTATATGTAAGTAGTACCAAAAAAATTATTTTTATTATTCATAAATATAATTTATTTTTAGGTCAATATTACATAAAAATAGTTAAATAATATAATATATTATATGAATATGAACAGAATACTTGTGAAAAATTTAGGATAGAATTCTTTTAATTCATATTCAGATTTCAATTACATAAAATATTGCGTCATAATAAAATTTTAACTATATGACTTATTTCAGAAATAATATACTTTCATAACATCCCACTCCATTTGGACATGTTCATTATTATTACAGTTGAAAGCTTCATCGCACAGCAATACCTAATTAATTAAGTTATATAATATCAGTAAATCATTTGTCTAATTGGTTTAACATGTCCGTAGTTAAAACAATATCAAAACACAATGAGTTCGTTTAAGAAAACCTCAGGGTTATGAATAAAAATTTCAGGGGTGCTTCAAATAGTATACTAAACCAAAATCAATAATACAATATATATATATATATATATTTGTTTCGTTTGTAAAAGAAACGGAGACGGAAAAGTTCGTTTTGTTTAACGTCCATGGTATATAAGATGGTATTGTAGTCTGATGATCAATAAAATGCTATAGTTATGAACAATGCTTATTGCAGTCCATAACAAAGTTATGAGATCACGTGTTTCGAACGTCCGTCCAAAGGAAAAAGTAATTGTAATCCGGGTCAGATTCATACTTGAATCCACCCAAGTTATGACTTTAAAATTCAATTACGACTGTTGAAGTTTTAAATCTATCAAATATGTTTTATTTATAACAAAATTGATCAAAACATATTTTGAAATTAATCATTATGGATATTTACTGATGATAAAATGATATTATAAAAATATTTGTATGTTAAGTAATTTTTTTTTTAACACACATTTATAATTAAATCTTACTTATTAAAAATAAATTGTGTTACTAAATTTAATACCAAACCTATTTAATAGTAATCTAATCTAATTTTGAATAATATAGATTATTCCCATTTCTTCAGTTATGATTATAAATTTCGCCATGAATTGGTTTTTAGAATTATAATATACTTTAAGATTTTATTTTTAATGTTATTTAAATAGTATCCCGCTGGTAATTTTAAATTATAGACTTCCACTGAAAACTACCTTTTTTTAATATAAATTGTTATGTAGTTGATTGTTTTTATTTAATACTGACGTTTATAATTCAAAATTTGAATCAGGATTTAGTATTTAATAAACTATTAAGTTTGTGAATACTTGAAAATTATAGTAAATCGTATAAATATTTATATTTTACATTTTTATTCACTAAAACATTTATTAAAAAAATGGCTCAAGTTGGTATGAGACTTTGTTAGAAAGGGTTTTATACGTGGTTTAATTTGTCTCATATTATGAAATGTTCGATAGATCTCTTTTTCTATAAGATGTTGTGTATCAGCAGAAATCGGGGTAAATATTCCCCAATGAGGTTCCCCCTTTGTTGAATATCCATCAACCCTCTTGTCACAGTTTTCTCTCTTTTCTTCTGATATGGAAAGCGAAGGGAGGAATTTTGATGTTTTTATACGCTTTTTGTCGTTCTTAACGACATAATAACGTACTCTCAAAGAAAAAAAAATACAGAAAGTTTAAGATTAATAGTTAGTTTGGATTTAAAAAAAAATATATATTTTTAGCCAAAACCCTGAGTCAACTAATGTGTTTAATTGCTCTAACCTTAATTAATATAAAAAGTTTGAATAATTATAGCACTTTTTCAATCTTATGTTTACATTTAATAATGATTATCATATTAAGATTTAATAAAAATACATCATAATAACCAATTAAATAATTATTAATAAATCGATTTTACAACTATTTTTATTTTTAAACATATTCAATTTTTGTATGAAAATGATGTTCATTATTTAACCAATAACTATTACTCAACTTTTTAGATTAAATTAAAATAATATCATCATGAAATAAATAAACTAATCACAAATACAATTTAAAATACTATAAAAGACAATATTTGGTTTTTAAATTATATTGAATCTTTGCATTAAAATGTCAATACTATATATTAAAAATATCAAAATTCACCTTAAAAAAGACTACTGTAATATTATTACAAATTGCATTGTATTTCGTAAATATTTTACAAAGTAAGGAAATGTTAATAAATTGTATAACTAATTTAAATTCTGCTCAAGTATTACAGTTATATTTTGTCAAAATACATTTTTTATTCATCTCTTTTATTCTTCTATTCTTTTAACTTTTCATACTTAAAATCTAATCCAATTTATAAAAAAATCATTGATTAGTGTATTTTAATATATAAACAAATTGACTTGATTTAATTTGTAGTATTTGTGCATTGTAATATTGTTCGTTGGTGATAACTAAAAATTCATTAGCCATATGAAATCATTGGATTAATTTTGATCTTCAAAACTGTAATATATTATTTAAATATATTTTAGGTATATTGTTAAAAAAATTGATTGTGAAGAAAAAAGTGCTTTTGAGATTTGAATGTCATGATAAGTATATTCAAAATTCTACATTTTTTTAATGATCGTAATATAAATTATAAAATAATTTAATTGATGAACGCTGATCGAACCCTGCTTTGAGTTTTAAAATATTAAATTGTATGAATCGTACTTAAATATCTATTAATGGTTGGACAATCACGTATATAATTTTTAATCACATCTATAACGAGGATCAGCATTTTTTTATATTTAATTTTTAGATTTGCTTACTCATACTTTATGTAATCTATCAATATTAATACATTACTATTTATCAATTAGTTCAATGTTTTGTCAGAAATTTTAAAATTTATATTGGTATTCTGTGACCTTTTAAAGGCTATTGACGTGTTTGAAAATAATTAATTTGCATCGTATCGTTTTATAATTTTATTTTATTGCGTGACATAGTTCAATTATTTTGGTAAAATATTATCCTCAAGTATAATGCTGTAAAATAAATAAGTAAATTATTCTATAAAGTGTGAAATAAATAACATGTTTGGTATCAAGTTTTAAATATGCGTTCAAAAAGTAAAATACAAAATATTTATTGTTGTTTCGTTAATTACAATTTTGTTTAATTTAAGATTCCTGGAACAGTATTCCTATTAAAAAAAATGTAGATACATTTATTTAATTTATATAATTTAACTTTAGAACAATATGTGTTTGGAAAACATACTTTGGCAATTAGTATAATAAACATTGGTCATAAATGTAACGGTGATAGTTATTATCTTTAAAAATATGATAATATCATGAAATAATTATTTTGCATGTGTTACATTAAACTTTTTAGGCGTATTAATTTTATATACGCACAAATATACTATTTTAATTTTTCGAAATTTCTAAAAGAAATAGTTTTCATTTTAAAATAGATGATATTTACATATTAAACGAAAACGATTTAATCTATTCATGTATTTAAATTTAATTTTTATAAAATTCTTTGAATAGGTACCATGTGAGTACTTTCATTAGTTTAATTTCACTTAACATGAAATGATTGTATAGATTACATATTATATTAAACTAATGACATCAGTTATGTATAAAATTTATATAAATTACTATATAAATTATTTATTTAATAGTATAAAGTAAGCGAAAAATATTAATGATATCTATTGATGTTATATAATACTCTGATTTCAATAATAAAAAAAAAGATGAAATTATGTAGAAACCGTATTTGGAGTAAAGTACTAAAAAGTAAAATGTATAACATTATTTTACCCAAAACAACGTAACCATTCTTTGTTTAACTAAACGATTTAGTTATATATAAAAATATATACAATTTATAGCAACACCAATATTATTATAATTGCTTTAGTTAATAATTGTAATACTGTTTTCAAACATGAATCCACGAAAACCGTATTAATTTACTTATTTTTTAAGTTATAAACGTTGGTTTTAAAAAGTAATAATTTTGTGTATTATATCTGTATCAATGTTGTACCTTTTAATATTAACAAATCAAACTGTTCTTTATTAGCATTGTGAACTTTAACTTTTGATAATAATGTTTCCCAGAGTATAATAAATATCAATTAAGAGAAACATTTATGTTTTCCTATTTATCATAACATGCATATATTTGATTAAATATATTTTACACCAACTAAATAATTTTGAATAAATTCATTATATTTTATTAATAATTATGATTATAACAATAATAAATTTATACAGAGTATACGTATTTACACGTATGCATGTTTATTACATAAAATTATAAATAAATCTAATTAATATTTTAATAGCTCACAGTAATGAAATGTTATTAATACTATTTTTATCATTATAGCTTGAGTTACTAATTTAGATTCGTAGGGGAGCGATGAATGTATTGATCTGACTAATGTGTGCGCGCGCGTGTGTGTGTGTGTGTTTTTTTTTTGTGTCAGTGTACAAAATAAGTTGCTTATAAAATGCTTCAATTTTAAATTTGAAGGTGGTTTTGGATAGAAAATTAGATTTAGTTTATACTAAAGAGGTCATAATTAATATTCCCAATACTTTTTTTTTCAGTATCGGGAAAAAACAAACAAAATATTAAGCAAAAATGAGAATTCTTGTGCAAATCCAATATTATTATTAAAATAATTGTTTTGTAACCGTCGGTACCAAAATTTAGATAGTTTTTGCTTATGTTTTCACTAAGAATGGTTTTTCATTGTACGCAATAGGTGATCATTGAACTTTAATTTAAAAAAATCCACAATACTCAATAATGAGTATTAATCAGCACCTAATTACTGCAAGGTGATACACATATTTTTGCCTTTTAAAGATTATAAACTGAAGTAAGGGAATTATTAAATTAATACGTATATTGTCACGAATAATATCGGAATTAGAATTTTCGTGATAATTGTTTTGAATTGAATACACTTCAATTTAAATGATTGTCAAAATATAAAATATTATTATGTGGCATAAATAGAAATTAAAAAATCTTTCTGACAGGTCTATAAACTGTTGGACTGAGTTCGGTGAAAAAAAATATAGTCATGAAAACAATAAGTTTCCTCTTATGTTTATGCTTAGAAGAATTGAAGGAACGGTGTTTGAGTAAATTTTACAGCGTCACTATTTGCCATTGTGTGAGGAACTTGGTGAGCGATGGTAGTTGAATGAGTATGGAAGAGAAAAAGAGAGAGAGTGAGAGAGAGGGAGTAGGAAAATAGATGGACAGATAGGGTAAGAAATAGTGTGAAAGCGTGAGCGAGATGGAGAAGAGAAAAAAGGTAAAGATAAAATGAGGGCCGACCTCTTGAACTCCGATCGACACCCGTCACGCCTTTGTCAGACTATAAGAGCCTGTAGTCGTAAGCCCACTTTAGCATGTGCCTTCCAGTGTTATTTTCCGGTCTCTATGATCCCTGAGTGGCAGGCAAACCTATCTAAAAGATGAGGTGAAGGGATATTATATCACGAACAGATGAGAAAAAGAGTAAGCGAAAAATAGTAGAGTGAAAGAGAAAAAGAATAAAAGGAAAGGAGCAAGGAATAAAAAAGGGAAGAATAAAAATAAAATAATGTCAAGTTTTAATTGAAAAAGTTAAACGTTAAGGAATCGTCTCACATTTTCTCAGTGCAATAAATATTAAAATGAATGCACGTGCCTCTACAAAGGACAATAAATGCTTAAAATGCTTCTGTTAATTACGCGGACTAGATAAATTTGGTAATATTGTATATTTATATGTATGAGGTACGCTCGTGGTTTTTAATATAATTTATGATAAACTAAGATCCGACTGATATACCTATACTGATCACAATTCACTGTTGTTTTACACTACGTTTATGATTTGACGATTCAATGGATACGAACATTTTGAATTTCACGTTTTTATGTCTATATTCTTAGCTACATTTTTTGCCGATAAATATTGTGCTATTCGGCTTACTTAAAGTTTACACCGTTTAAGAATCACTGATTTATTGCTTGAATAGCAGATTATTCCCTTCAGTAAACACTTGGTTTTATGTCATCTGCAAATGACACTATAAACTCCTTTCCTCTTGTCATCTTGCCTTTCTCAACATAGCTCCACGCATATACCTACATTATTATGTAAAGTACGCGTGACAAAACAATCTTCA
The DNA here is from genome assembly GCF_020882245.1 of Rhopalosiphum padi. Lineage (NCBI taxonomy): Eukaryota > Metazoa > Arthropoda > Insecta > Hemiptera > Aphididae > Rhopalosiphum > Rhopalosiphum padi. The sequence continues at coordinate 30,385,076 of NC_083597.1, read as the reverse complement.
GATACTCTTGGGGGTATTTTATATATAACACGTACTTTCTATATAAGTATTTTTTTATCAATACCTCGACAGAAATAAATTTAAATAATGCAAAATATTTGTTTAGTTCATTTTTAATAAACATATCAGTATAGTATTAGTGTATTATTTTGTTTTTGTTATCAATTATTATTGTTTTTTTTTAAACTGTATGCTCATCCAATGTTCACATAATTTTCTAATTCTAAAATTGTGACCTTATTTGATCATATTATATTTCATTAGCACTCGTCACAACATTATACTTTTGTAAAGACTGTTTAATCATAGAACAAATATTGTTATAATATATACTTATTTGATACGAATGTTGTATATCTGTTATTTAGTCTTTCTTAGTACATTATAAAACGAATAATGAAAATTTAAACACGTTATATGATGACACTGATTAAATATTTATGAATCAATTCCAAAGTTAGAATCTTTTGGTTTATGATCTTGAATATTTTAGCATTTCGGAGTTGATTCTATCATCTGCAATACTCATATCTACATTAATTATTCTAAACAATAAACATATATTAAATAAAAATCATTTTTACCTGTCGGAAGTATTAGATTATTATTTTATTTTTTAATTGAATGGAAATATTAATTTTCCAGAATAAATATTCAATTTAAACAATTTAGTCCCTAGTTTTCAAACTAGAAAAAAATATTTTTATGTGTCATTTTATCGTACTAATTAAATTAAAAATACTCCTTATACTATGTAAATATATTAATGTACTCAGTTTATAATTTTGATGTAGATTTATTTTATCATAATAATTAAATTGTTTCTTTTATATAGTAACTTAATATTATTATTAATAACAGTGATTTTAATATATAATTATGTTTTAAATATTATATCCGTTTTTAAGGTAAACATTTTGTAATTAGGCTGTAAATATTGATTGCATTGGGTGCTTCTAACTATTTAAATAAATACCTAAATACATAAAAAAAATTTACTTATACCTTTTATATTTTAAATTTTATAAATGTAAGAAAAATATACAATAATTTTACATTATTATTTTTTAATTAATATTTTTTTTTATACGCTTAAAAATATTAAAATGTATAACTAGAGTAATTATACGATAATATATTAATAATGTTTATTTAAAATAAATTATGGCTTATATAATATAATTGAACTATAATCACAATAAAGTTTTTTTAAAATAAAATATAATATATTACTAAATTATGCTAATGATAAATCACCAATAATAGCAAGAATGTACTTTTATACTAATTTTTAAGATATCGCATAAAGTAATTTAACTTTTTTTTTACAAATTAATTTGAAATTATTAAGAATACATAATATCACAATAATATAACTACAAGTATTTTATTACTTCGCATAATTTTTTACTAAATAAAATATAATCCCCTTCCTTTCCATTTGTACGTTCTTCCGTTTGTAATAGCTGCCAAGATTTTTATGACGATGATTGATGGGCAAATTTTAAAATATCATAAACCGACGAACATCAAACATGTTGTGGATGGGTGACCTTCCAAGGAAACGTCTCCATGTAAAGGGATAACATGAAGGGAAGTTAAATTGAAATGTATATATCATCCGATTTTACTTTATATATTATCTTGAAAATATCCCGATGAATATTTTTTTTTTTACTATTGTGCAATACACAACTCTAAAATTCATATGTACATAAAAATATTATAAGCATATAATAATTTAAATATCTATATGATATGCTTTTATATAATTATTTAAGAATAAAACATACTATTGAAAACCAAACCAATTTATTGGAATATAAAACTATGTACCTAACCTACAGTTATTTGTGAACGGTCGGATGTGAATGTGATCAATACCTCAAGCACTCGAACGCGCGTAGGAACCTAATGACTAACGAGTAATTACAATGTTTGACTATATTAGTTTATTAGTCACTAGTCACTACATATTATATTCATAATAAATTAAGAAAACGACAGACATATTAATATGGAGTTTGTGTTTTGAGACAAATTAAATAATACGTTATCGCCATCGCCATGTATGTATAGTGTATACAATAGGTTAACCTGTTATAATATTATAATAGTAGTTAGTGTATATTTAAATAATGCTATTGCATAAATTACGATGTCACGCGACTATATCGGATAATATCGTGTTATACGACCTCTAGGGAAATTAGGTTGAGTAAAAAAAAAAAACAGGTATACAATCTTAAAAATTATTATACGAGTGAAATTATTGTAGGACGATAATAACAAAACTAGAAAATATAAAACATAATACCGTATATTATATAGCAATAATAATCACAGTTTTTTTTTTATGTGTGTTTGCAGGACGCTTACGCTCTCTGGGCGTGTGCCGCGGTCCTGCCTCACTGGACCCGGACGACGGCGAAACAGGGACGCCGCGGCCGTTACAGGGTGAACGCTTGCCGGTCCGTGTGTCTGGAGGCTGAACAAAAGTGTCCGTGGCTACTTCCGGTAGCCGATGACACCAACCCGTACGCCGGCGAGGCATCGTTCACTTGTATAGGTAAATAACAGGCGACGGTATATCATATTCTGTTCCACTCACCTTCCCTCGATTAGTACACTTAGATAATGGGGTGATTTAATTTAAAGTCCCCAAAATGAAAGTATCTGTATATTTTGGATCGCAGCAAAATTACCGAAACGGTTTCAATGACATAACCGCGAAGGTGTAGTAAATCGCATATTACCTTTTTATAACAGCTTTTCGGTTTGTATAATATAGTCTCCTTGAGTCGTTTTTTGGAACACTACGAATAACACCTATCTTGAAAAAATGTCGAAAAATAACAAACTATATTATATGGTGTAGCACAGGAAAAATATTTGCTCGGTCTCCAATCTACCACTTATAATATCTCATGTAATACGTTTCACTATATCATTTTCGTCAATAACTCGTTCCCGTAATTGAACAATTTGAATAAAAAAAAAAAAAAACAACCAGTTAATATAAAATATCCTCCGTGTTTCGATGATATACACTATATTATATATGTTGGACGTTTACGTCGCCATTACGTATTATAGCGGTTAAACGTACGTCTACTTTACAGTTTTTTTTTGCCCAGCTATGGGTATAGGTGTATTATTATTAACGCCACTGCCTCCACACCGTCAACGAACTTTAATTTATAATATTACTAATTGCTGCCGCCGATAATGTACGCTGAAAAATCGAACACCAATGCGTGCACCATAACGCGTGCGCGCACGTGTTTATATCTATGTGGATGAGCGTGTGCTGAGAGAAACGGCGTGACGCCTTCTTTCCTGGCGTTCGCGCCGTCGCCACCGCCACCAGCAGCACCGCCGCGCCACCGATCGTTGTTGCTAAGGGTCCCTTCCTCGCCGACGAGCGCCAGCTAGTTTGTGTGCTGCGTGTGGGTGTGTGTGTGTGTATGCTGCGTGTGGGTGTGTGTGTGTGTGTGCTGCGTGTGGGTGTGTGTGTGTGTATGTGTGTGTGACTGTGCCCTGTACAACGGGGCGGGTGGTCGTTGGGTGAGGTAAAAAACTCGGGCACTCCGCCTCGCACCTCCCCCGTACGGGCGGCGAGCGGGACAGATACGTCATATATAATATTATACATGCGCGCCCGTCTTCTCGTTAGGTTTTCGGGTTACCCTTTTCCAAACTATAATAATAATAATAATAATAATATATTACAGTATAACGTATCATAATAATATGTTATTATTACTATCACTATTACCATTATTGTTGTACCCGTCTCGGATACGGCCATCGGCGGACGTGCGAGCACTAGTACCGGTAGTACCGTGGCATTGTAATGCGTTTTGATTCAGAAACGACGCAGACGCGGTTCGAAGTATTATTATTATTATTATTATTATTATATAGTTGGCCATCACTTTTTCGTTTTCCTCTTCCGGTTTGTCATTTCCGTACATTATTGTTATTATCGCTATAAGAACCACAACGGCCAATGGTATATAAATATCTTCATCTGAACGGTTTTAATAAGCACGTACAGAAATATTGTTGTTGTTGTTATCGTTATTGCCGTTCTAACGGTCCGAGTACGCGTGTTAAACAATATATAATAATATCTACTAATACAGTATTCATAGTTGGCAACCGTAGCCTTTATTTGGCCGATACAACGATGCCAAACAGTATTGTTTCTGTGCGTTTTATCTACGACTAGCTTTTTGAATCGAGTAAATTATTGTTACGTGTATGGTATATTATACCACATTTAAAATTCAACGAACTTGATCATTTTTAGGTATTTTGTATGCTGTATCAATGAAATTATTATTTTTACAATTCACATAATTTAACATTTCTAATAAAAAAACATAATAACTCGTGTAAACTTAATTTTTAATAATATATATAATAGTAATTGTATACTATTCTAAATATTGCTATCATTAAGTACCTAGTTGACACGGTTATAAATATATTTTTTTTCGACGTATGTTTTAATATTTTATTATATTACCTTAATTGGCTTATACAATTCGTATTAACTACAATATTAAACTTATTAAATCCAAATTGCAATAAATTCAGAAACGCATTAAAATATTAAATACATCTAAATATATATTTTTTTTCTAGAAATATAATTACAATTCTATAGCGTTTATTTTATAGTAAACCCGTATCTGAGTGCACTTTATCTTCGGTTGTAGTTCGTTTTGGGAGAACATTTTTTTATGGTAGTTGTAGTGATTAAATAAGCAAATAAGCTCAGTCGGGTATCTTGTGGTCAGTAGTTTGTACTCAAACTGTCAAAAAGCAAATTTGTGGTAAAAAATACAATCTGCTCGTGGCAGATTTGAAACAGTTTCGTAATATATATATATTGTACATTGTATAGCATATTACATACACGGCGTTTATTTTTTTATTTGTAAATAAAATGTAAAAATAAATTTTATTCAGGATGGAAAATAATCGTGTATCGCACAATAAAAACAATACAAAATATATAACATCTGATAAAAATTCAAATTTTGAATAAACTTTATAAAATAAATTATTAAAATTCCTTTTAGTGTGACCCACTCGTTTAGAATATTAGAATTTTTTTAATAAAATGATTGATATAAATGAATTAAATAATTTAACCATAATCAAGGAGTATTATAATTATTTACGTCATTACATGTGTATAGTCTACACAAAGTGTTTTTTTTTTTTTATGAATATAACGTTTTGTTAAAAAAAAAGTTGTTGTAAACAAAAAGAGAAAAAAAAGTCTTACAAATACGTGTTTCCTGCTATTCTTTGTTTCGTCCGGTTACGAAAGGCTTTTTGTGTCAGTCACGTATTATGCGAAATGCCAAGCAAGTTTAAAAAAAAAATAGTTGACCCTGTGAAAACATCGTTGAGCGTGTAATAATATAAAAACATCGTTGCTTTCATGAATTGTCGATATTTTCATTATAACCCTTCGACTCTAATGCAATAACTAGTTTTTCCCACTATAAGAGTTGTGTAAAAATATATTATTAAATTGTTATTTTTTTTTGTAAATATTTTATGTATTTAAAATATAAAATTATTCTTATTTATTGAAAATACTAATAGTAGTAGGTAGGTTATCACAAAACCAAAAATATCTTCATCAATGATTATTAATAGGTACTATTTACTCGAAGAACCATTAATATTAAATGTTGATACAATGTGTTACCATTATTCGAGTAGTATAATATAATATGTAATAAATTCATTTTTGCCTTATTATTACAGTAACAGTAACCTCGTATTTTTTTAAAATATAATTAGGTAGGCTAGCATAGGGTTGAACTTTTAGTATGCAACATAAATTAGTTATAAGTATTTTCAAATACATCAATTGAACTTGCATTTTACAAAAACAAGTCTTTAGACTTGTAATATATTAAAAACATTGTTGTTTGAATAAAGTAAAAACCCTCTTTTAGCCTATTAATAAATTCTGGTTTATTCCCTGTGTTACTACGTCGGCCATAAAGAAAAATAACATTGAGTCGTGTTATCGTGATGCTAACAATAATAAAAAAAGAAACTGTTTTCGATATTTTCTGTCCATAGATCCGGACATATGGTTCCAAACGTCTGCGACAGACGTAACCGAACAATGCTGCTACGAGCACTGTGCGGATGGTCTATGCGTACGGAACGAAACGCTGTGCAACGGTGGTAGTGGCAGCGCCGCGGACTTACAGAGACCGGTGTGCGTGGAAAACGTTCCCCTGGACATCGAGGAGTCTCAGTGCACCGATTATAGTCTGACTGACACGTCTTCAAGCAGTCGACCGGACCTGCCACTGCACCTCCTGTTGTGGGCGGCATCGGGGCTGGCGTTGGTAGCGATGGCGGCCGTCACGTAATAGCTGACCAGACGATGACGACGAAGACGACTGACGATGATAAAAACGGAGATACAAAACAAAAGACACGATTTCCGAAAAATTATAAATCTATTATTATTATTATTATTATTATTATTATTATTATACATTATTGTTGTTAATATTGTAATGTCACTTGTGAACGGGCGAGGTTTTATCTCAAAAAAAAAAAACGAAACCAAAAAATAATAATAATAATTATTATAGTATGAAAAAAAAAATAATAACGAAAATAACGACGGACCGCCCGTCCGATGAACGCGGACGCAACGGGCACGAGCAGTACATATAATAGCTCGTCATCGTTGCTTGAGGGCGGCCGGTGAACCGGAGGGAGCTTGACACCTCTCTGACAGGGTCCTCGTTCCTGATAAGACTATTATTAAAATACTTATACAATACATTATATTGTTATAAAAATACACACACTCTCACACACACACAAACATATACACTCACAAGAGGCGTAACTAGGGAAGGTAGCTGGGGGTAGATTTGTCACCTCTCCCAACAAATAATTTAAACCTCAGCATCCATTGAAATCATTGAAAAATATTACACAGGCTATCAAAAACTGTTAAAAATATATGATATACGTTTTAACCTCATTTCCGTGAGATCAGTTGTTTCGTTACTACGACCGTATCACATTCATACACACCAGTGACATATCTCTGGGTAGGAGGTGAGTGGTACATATTTGTCACCCCTCCAAAATAATTCAACTCTCAGTATCCGTTAAAATTATTGGAAAAAAAAATATATTATGAAGACTATCGAAAGTAGTAAAATATATTATTATATTATAAACGTTTTACCATACTAGCCGAGTTTGATTGTCTGGTTACGCCCATTTCACACACACACACACACACACACACACATACACACACACACACTTATAAACACATATACCACGATCGTTGGCACCGCAGGTTTTTTCAGACCGGGACCAATAAAATATTATTACAATATATAAACGAACGACGAACACGCGTAATGATTATACTGACGGATATATTAATATAATAATTATTAAACAACGCGTGAGGCGTAGCGTATTAATATATTATTATTATTATTACAATTTCAACGCAGATATAATTTAAGTAAATACTATTGTATTATTGTAGTGCTAAGAACGTTATAACGTAGATACTAACGCGTTACCGCTATTATACTATTAGGTCGTAATGAGTTGTACGACTCAATGTCCGAATAAATTGTATAGAGTGAGAAACGGATTCACGCATTTGTTTTTTTTAATGTTCTGTTATCTTGTTTTTATTTTTATTTTATTTCAATATCTAACAGCGCATAAGAAAAATCTGATAGTCACGTAACGACGATCGATTACAATAATTATTAGTTATTATTTAAGTTTATTAATTGATATCGTCGGAAACACGGATCGTTTTCATCATAATATTAAATGTACCTATTACACTCATAATTGGCGTAATTTTCATCTTTACCTGTTTAATGCACGCCATCTGTCAAGTGTGCTGTTTTAAGACATTCTAACGATGTATTGCGCTTGAATTACTTTAACGGTTTCTTAAAACGATCCAATTCCAAGAAATAATCAGTAATTATTTGGGGATTTTTTTGTATCCACCACATTAGAATTTAAAATTTTTCAAAATAAAATAAACTTAAATATTTGTAATAAATAAAAATTTTCTTGTGTTCATTTCCATAATTTTGCAAAATCATAATATGTATTCATCTTCTACAAGTTATAAAAACGAATTAAATCTCCTCAAAGCGATAGGCACCTGTCACAAAGTTTTTTTTAAATTATTTTTTTCTAGTAAGTGATATAGGTTGTATTTTTTACTTTTTAAGTAACATAATAATTGAACGTATGTATAAAAATGAATGTCATTAAATAGTAGGTATGTCCCGTGTTATATAGATTTGTACGGGTGATCTTTAGCATATTGTGATTATTAGCTTCTATGGTTTTAAGTTTTTTGTTAATTTAATATGTTCAATAAATTTGTTTTATTAATGTTTTAGAACTGCTGGAGATAAATTAGTTAAATTTTGTTTAAGACAATAATATTATTGTTGTTTTCTCGTTTACGCATAGAAAAAACTTACGAATAGGACCTTTAAAAAAAAAAAAAAAAAAAAAAAAAATGTTCTTGGGCCTAAAAATCGGAAAGTGTTAAAAATATATTGTTCCTGTTAGAATTTAAATTTATAAAATATGCTAAAATTTGTTGTGAAATTTAATATGTTCAAATATAAATATAACATACAAACATTGTAATAATTTAAAATAAATATAGGGTTAATTTTTATAATTTGACTGGTTTAGGTAAACATGGTTGCAAAAATATATTATCTATAGATAATAAATGTATATATATATTTATTATTTATATAAATATATCTATATATTATTTATTTAAATACATATATATATATATGATATGAGTTAGCTTTATTTGTAGGTAGTTCCGTCCAAACATATTATATTGTAGTTTATAAACAATATCTCGTACTTACGGCCTACAGAACGTTAAATTTAATTGAGCAATTTATTTTCAAATCTTATTTCATGCCCTTCAATTGTAATTTTTTTGTTTTTGTGCCAATTTAAATCTTACTTAAGTCAATATTATTAGAAAAGTGCTCAATATATATTGTAAAAATTGATAGACTTAGAAATGAAAAGAAATGTCAAATCTTATAAGTATATTATTGTAGGTTTAATATTTTTAAATAAATTATTTAAGATTATTTTTTAACTATATAATAAATTACGGATTTCTCAAAGAAATTATGGTATAAGCCTACCAGCCGGCTTATCGGAATGAACCCATCATCTTTTTTCAATATCAGTTTTATTGCATTTGCTCGATGAAAGGAAGTTAGTTGTTTTACAGTTATGTGATATTTCTCTAAAATACTTTTTGAAACTGTTAATGTATTGTTATAAGAAAAAATTCAATTAAAAACAAATATTGATCAATTTGGGCACAACACATCATACTCAACCTTGTTATTAAAAATGTTATTATTTCTTTTTAATATTCGGTAAAATACATTAAGTTTTCTTACGTTAATGAAATTATGTACGAATGAATTTAGTGAATACCAAAATGTGTTTAATGAAATGTACTTTAAGCAAATACACAATACTGATTAAAAAAAATGATGATGGGCAAATATGTGGCTTAAATAATATGCTAATATTTAATACACATCAAACTCACAAAAGTGGTACAAAATTTTTCATTTTGAGAAGACCGTCCTTATTACTTACAATTATGTACATAGCCATAAAACTAAATATAATATTAATTAATTTTCTACTCTATATACTATTTCTGTTCATAAAATGAAAAAAAAAATTCAAAATTATTTTATAGCTTTTTAGGTACATATACTAATAATTACTATAATGAGTTTATATACAAATAACTGAGTGCTCTGTAGATGAAAGTTTTAAGGTATTTTTACACCACTTGAGTAGAGACCAAGGGGCAAGGGCTAACCACTCCATAGCGGTCGTTTGATTAATATAATAATAATGAAAAACATAGATAACGATAATAATATAATATGATTGATTAGACTATTACAAAATTAAGGTTATATTTACCTCTATTAATAATGTCATTATACTGAATATATTATAATTATAAATATAAACAAACATGTAGTCAATTGTAAAAATAATTCTATATGATTATATTAAGTATTATAAATAATAAAATATAAAAACTGTTGGTTAATTATTAGTTTTGTAAAACATTTGTTACGTTCAGACGTATATTATAAGAATTTTAAAATAATAATATGAATGCAAAATACTATTACGAGAACAGAAAAACATTATGTTATGGAATAAAACGTTTGTTTTATAGGAAATATATATAATTTAAAATACATAATATTGTATATTTGTGTTTTTTTTTCATGTATTAGTAATGCATAATATGCACCATTGACAAATTTCATTACATTTTGTCATCGTTGCATAATATTATTATAATAATATGTAATATAATATAATATGTAATACAATATGTAATATAATATGTATTATGATAATATTATTGGTAGCAACGCAATTCGTCGATAATAACGACTTTGCATTCGAAATACAGAGGTTTCCAACAACAGTGTTTAACACTTACCTAATATTTGATTATAATGTAACCCATTTAATGATACATGAGATTGAGATTCCCAATATGCCTTATTGAAATAATATTTATAATATTATAGAATGACAATAAAAATGTATCAAGATTATGTGGTTTTTAAATTAGAAGTGAGGTAGATCTTATCCCATCATTTAATATAGTTATCATTAGCCATCACCTACTAATTTTGTTTTTTAAATTATCTATTTATAAGATTTAAGAAAACCCAATTGTTTTCATGATGCGCAGCTTTCAAAAAAACGATATTGACTAAATGTTCTAATATAAATAAAATATATTATTTATAATTTGACAATATCTACCATAAGAAAAATATAAACACTAAGTATTTTAATCACTAATACACGGACATCAACAAAATTTAATATCGATTATAGGATTTCTGGAGCTTACGAAAACGCAAAATGTAAGGACAATTAGTTTAATGTTATCTCACACTTATTTTAATTCACTTTGAAAATGAAATGCATTGAGCATGACTCACATTATGTATAAATTTATATTCACTAAACATTTCTCTAGTACTTAATAATAAACAAAATATCAGTTACTAATTTAATGTATTTTAGATTTAAACTGTAAAGTTTATGTGTACATAAACACCAATATTGCAATTAGCTAAAATCAAAAGCTTTAAGATTGGAAATACTATAATATATTTCATTTTCTCCATTAGACCTTGTTCAAAGTTTCAAAGCATTGTCAATTGTGCTTACAAGTTTGTTGTTATTGTGAAATATGTTCCATAGCAAAACATTTGAACAATTATTTTAACTAAATCTAAAATAACTTATATTATAAATGTATGTTATATTATACAGTGAGTTCCGCTTAATGTGATCACATTGGTTCAGATCATTTTGATTCTATAAAACATTTTTTTTTTCATTGATGAGTTTATATTTATATGTGTATTTAAAATAAAATAAAGAAAACTATCTATTTTTGATTGTACTTGAAAATCTACTAATTTCATATTAATATTAGCCTGAAATTAAAATCCATATTCAGTTAATATAATAGATACATGATTTTTAATTATTTAAAACTAAATAAATAATAATGTATATAAATTGTACCTATAACTTTTAGAACAACTGAAAAATATCGTTTTCGACATATATTTGAATAGCTCCTTTTAATTTTTTCAAAACAATTAGGTTTTTTTTTAGTAAAAGTTTGAAATACCAAAAAAACGATAAGAATGTTCTTAAAAATGATTTGATTATCCGGTACTTGGTGATTCTAATAAAAGGTTAATTTAACATAGTAACATAAGATCTGGTTTGGTGTATACCAAAGTAATAACTTTATCCAATAATTATTTACTTCTATATTACCTATGTTAAGCTAATATTTTTTCTAAGTCGTTAAGGAGTTAAAACATTCAAGAACTTAAGATCGGATGTAATCTAGACAATACAATTTTAAAAGTAAGTACCAATATCCTATTTATTATTCAAAATTAATTAAGTTTTACAACACTTAGAATTTATACATTTTTTTAAATTATTTGAATGGATATTAATTAATTATTGATTTTTGTGTACTTACAAGAACATATCTATTGCGTTAGATATAAAATTAACAAGAACATATTATTTTTATGTATAATTAACTAAAATTAAATTCTCACGATAAATATAATTACTATTATACATCATAATGCCTAACTATAATATATATTAAATAACTATATAGTCTTTTAGTTATATTATCTTAAAGGATTGGCAAGCCGTGTGTAGGATTAATTTAAGGGGTGGGGACTTAGAGAAGTATATTGAATGTAAATATTTAAATGTTTGTTGCAATATTCATTAACTTTTGAATTTTGTTTTAATCATACACAGTTATATAATTATGAATTATGTCAATAGTTTAATATAGTTATTATATTATTGTCGTGCAAAAACAATGAGAGCGTCAAGAGAATTCTGTCCTAAAATTCGTAGAAGCCAAATTCGTACTAAATTTCTCCATATTTTAGATAAATTGTCGCGTAAAATTGAAGCGTATGTTTCGAATTATTTTGTACATTATGTTTCATCTAGGGGTTTTCACTGACTCGGAAAGAGAAGAGAAGTTTGGTAAAATATTGCAGTGTTTCAGAAAACGATTTTCTAGTCGAGTAATAAAGAATTCGAAGTATGGTATTACATTATACGGCGACTATTACAACATTTGAGCCGAATTTCGGTCGACAAGAGTAAGGCGATATAGCCAAATCCTCTGCTTCCATAGCGAATTAAGTTTAATAATTTAGTCGACCGATACCCGGTTCAGAATACTATAATATGTATTTGTGTAAGCTATTACTTATCAATTAACCAACTAATTAGGTACTACAGCAATGTAATTATAATATTATGTCTAGTTATGATTGGTTAATATTTCATAGTTCAATAGTTGTCTAATTTATTTATAAATTATATTTATTAAATTAAATTATAAAATAATGAATTTATTTATGAAACATTTTTAAGTATATTATTAAATGTTTTTTGTTATTTGAAACGAAATTAAGTTAGAAAATCATTGATTTTATTGTAATTCTTTGTTTTTTTTAAAAAAATACTTGAAATACAATAAGGAAAAATAATACAACACGTTTTTTTTTCTAATTGAAACCTTTCTCGGTGATATACTGAATTCTTTAGTTTTTCTAAATGTCAAACCTACAATAAATAAGTAACAACAACTAATATTCAATAATTTAATAATTTACTTACTATGGGGTTATTTTATATTAAAGCAAAGTAGAAAATAATAATAATAATAATGATGATTGAACCTCTTTTAGCTATATGTGGTTACAGTCAAACATGGAATTGCAATTTGGTTTAGCATTTTCAAGTCTGATGTCATTATATTTCGCAGATATTCACCGCTTAAATTTAAACATGAGTGCGCGTATAAATGCGTATATTGTAAGCTAGTCAAACATAGCAGCAGTATTATTAATTTATTTAGTCCAGTTTCAGAGCGTAATAATCATTTTTTTTAAATCGTAATCTCATTGATATGGCAAATTCACCTATTATTAGTTGATGTTAAGATCTAGTGATCGTATGTATATTCATTAGTATAATTATTAATATATATTTTAAAATTATTCATAATATAAAAAAAAAATAACATACATGTTGAATATAATTAAAATATATTTTATATGGCTTTAACATGGAAAAAACTGTTTATTTTATTGTAACGAATTTTGATGCTATGGAATCATTATATTCTAAAGTTTCTACATTGAAGCTATACTTACACATACTAAAACATACTTAAATCATAAATTCCATTGAATTCAACTCAATAATCATTGTGCATAAAGTACTCAGTAGCTTACGTAGTTATATTAGATCAGAATTCTTATCGTCGTTATACTTATTCATTTCTTCAAAATTTAAACTTATATGATCTGTTGTTTGAAAATATTTCAATCGAATAAACATTTTACAGTTAATCTGCCTTTGCAAAACCACATCAAAATTCAGACTTTATTATTTCTAAAAATAAAAAATAATATACGCTATACATACCTTTTGGATAGTACGCATTTTAATTTAACACAAGGTTTCACCAATGTTTGAATTGTACAATTACTATTATGATGTAAAATTGGCACATATATTATCATGATCCAATTAATCGACCACTGTTAGATGTTTTTATAAGTAACAATATTTATGTAGCGAATTATTATGGTGACCAAAATAAACACCAGTAAATTATTAATATTGTAAAATTATTTCAAATAAAACAATGGTCCATGTATTTATCGCTGTAGATTGACGTAATAACGCTCGTATTCGATTACGATAATACGGCTACGGTATTATTATGAATAAAATAAATTACGGCCGCGTTCAATATTTCTGTATGACACAAAAGCTGTCCGGATACAATTGCGTGACTTATAGTTTTCGTCGTAATGGGTTTTTAGCGACTTGTTCCGAGCACGTCCACGTTACCGTGGTCGGAAAAATACCGTAAACGTTTCGGCCATAAATCGCGAGCTCCTAAACACAATATGTCGACAATGGTGTACCGGAGCAGCCTCTCGATTGCGCACGTACACCTCGTTGGCCGTTTATAGTTTTTAGTCATCTGTCATGTGTAATTCATTGTTTGGGATTTATTTCGGTTTTTATACATGGAATCAATGTTCAACGACACAATTATTGCAATCACATCGCGTATTTATACATGTCAAAAATGTATAAGTATATCCATATTATCCGATTGAAATGCTGTTGTTCGTTTTTAGGTTGACAAAACACACAAAATATGTAATGTATGTATAGTTTTGCGGCTAACAAAACGAATTATAAATTAATGATGTATAGTAGAAAATAGGTGTAATATTATGATTGGTTATAAAATTATTTGTTCCTTTTGTTTTATTTTTTTCGATTTTGTACTGTAATCGGTTTAATAAAAAATATTACTCACCAGATTTTATGTACATACATATATAAAATATACAATAATCTATTATTATATTGTATTTTCCATTATTTTATTTTTGATTTTGTTCTTTACTATACGCCTATAATAACTAACTTGATATTAAAAATTTCACAAAATAAAAATTTATATACGCGTAAATTTATTTGCTATAAATCAATTATTATGCTTCATTGGTTGGTTTTCATTTTTAATTAATAGTGCCTATGTAGCCATTGAACTGATGATAATTTAAATAAAATATTTTTAAATTAAAAATTATCTTTATGGTTTTGCATTTTTATTTTAAAATTATCTTCACCAATGTTTATAAATATAAAAATAAATAAATAATGTTAAACTTGAATTCAATGCTAGAACAAAATCATTCGAAAATGTACCTGTTACGTTTTAGAATATTTTTTAACTACTTTAAATAGTACACTATATTCGATTAAGGCATGAAGCATACTGGATATACGAGTATGTACTTTATATTATAGCGTTACTAATTTAGATGATTGGTAGTGAGTTATTGATTATATGACATACAAAAATAAGTTTATTTTTGGTGTCTAAATAAAAATAAATGTACAATATACTTGAGTTTCATGTTTTATACAGCTTTTGTTTGTTTTTATAACTTAATTACTATTTATACTACATAACGTATTTCCCACTGTCACAATAATGTATAACCATATTAATTTGTGTAATGTATTAAAATTATATTTTATTTATTTTTACAGATTATCAACATTAATTAAAAATTATATACAGTTATAACTTTGAATAATTAATGAAACAATGTACCTAAATAAATACATTTTTCTTTATAAACACGATTCGTAATTATTTTATGACATATTCTTGCAATATACAGCTTTTGCGAATAAACAATAAATTTAATTATTCAATTTAAACCAGTATCACGTATTATATTATAGTTTGATAATTTTTTGCCGAAAACCAAACAGTGATAATTATTAAGTCAGTATTAGTAAGAAAATGTATTTGTCAAAAACTTACAATTGTATTATACTTGTTTATCATTCCAATTCAGGATGTTGTTATAATTGTAATTATCATGCTCGGGAAATAAAATCTTTAGAAAATACAATCACTATAATTATCATTGTCATACGTCTAAATATAATATGGTCAAAATTATAGCAAAGAATGAAACATATTATAGTGCTCAGAAAGGGTATAATAATTATAATAGGTATAATGAATTTTTTCAAACTTATTTAACTCAGCACAAACTATTTAAAAACTAGCATTATCTACAAAGCTAAAAAATGTAATTTATCTATAGTATTTATATAATTTTAACATTTCATGGATTGGGTCATTAATGACTATGGTTTTTCTGCCAAATAATAAATAGAAAAAAAATATTTTAATATCTAAAATTAAAGTTTGATTCCCCACTTTGTTGATTTTATGTTTATTTTAAAAATAAAACATTAGGCGTAAATAAATCTATTTATCATATTTTTCGTGATTTTGAAAATTATTTAAAAATACAATCCAATCACATGTAACAATAAATATTCATAAAATTAAGCCTAGATATGGTTGGTTATTACATACCATACAATTGTCTTCTAAACGATAACTTAGTTTTTAGTTTCTCACTTTACCTCTTAAATGTATGAAGTACGAACCGTTTAAAATATGAAGTGTATGAATTCAATTTAATTGACATAAGTTACAATTTATAAGGTAAATAGGAAATTACATTTAAACCACGTTATTTTGATTATTTATTGTTATTAAACTCTACAGTTAGTAAATTATTTTATAATTGTATTATAAAATACCTTTTTAAAAATTAAAATAAATATTAAATATATCTAAGAATTTCTACCCTTAATTTTAAAATGTTTTTTACAGATAAATGTTACAACAACGAATAATTTATTCCTCGAAGACAAACTTAATCTTTTATTTTAATGCTTAATCTAATATTTATTGTCATTAATTTGTTAGTTTTTTTTTTAATCATTATATTATTTATTTAAATAGTATGTGACTTGGTCATCTAAACTTAATGATATACAATACATATTTTTAGGAATAATTATAATTATCTTTAGGAATAAAATTAATTAAATGGTAAATTAATTATAGTAACAATTGTAGTAGTAATAATAATAATAATATAATAAACATTCTTTCATTTTATTTTGAGAAAATATAATGGGATAGCCCACGTTTGGTCCAACTAAAGGTAAGCTTATTGTTTAGGTGCTAAGAATTCATACTGCTGGCGTGTTTTATTTTTTTCAGAGAAGTTTATTGAAAGTATATTAATATATGGTTTAATTGGAGATAGCTTGAATACGGTTGAAGTACTTCGTTTCTTACGAATCGGAGAGCATTTGAAACTATTCTTAATATTTTTGATTGGAACACTTGAATATTGTATTTATATGTGTTTTGGCACAATAACCCTAACCGGGTCCCGAATAAAGCAATAAAGAACGAACAATTTGTCTATATAAGAGTGGAGAGCGTTTTCAGCTTGAAGAGGTTTACCGATTAATATTTTTTCCTTTTCTCTAGTCTGTCAATTTTTATGTTATTCTGTATCGTTTGGGTTCAATAAAGGTGATAACTTATTTTTATTATTTTCAGATGCTGACGATGGCATTTTTTTGTCTAAGTATTATTAGGTTGTTAGATATATTTAGCGTTTTTTACTGAGATCTATTTCCATAATTTACGTTGAAAACACGCGGCGGGGAATATACGTTGATTGCTTAGGTACGGACGACCGGTTACGATAAAGCGTTAACTGATAAAAAATAATATTATAATTAATCAAATTCATTATTGGAAAAAAATATTACAATAAATTTATATTATTATTGTTTATTATAAATTTTTTTTTCTAATATTTTACTATGGAAAATTAATTACTATTAAGCAAATAGATCAGAAATTCGTGGTAAAATTAAAAATAATGAAAATTTTTGAGAATTACAGTTGCATAATATCATGAATAATATATCCAACATTTTTGTAGTTATGAATTCCGACTACTCTTGGTCTCTTGGTATGTTTTGTTTTTTAAAGATAAATGTATTTGTTAAAGTAAATTGTACTCTGGTAATTTATCTGAACTGGTGGTAGCTGAATTGTGTAATGGAGTGCTTAATATTCTAGAAAATGAAAAATAATTTTTCATTGTTTAATTTGTATTTTTGTATATATTATTTGTGTTGGCTAATTTTATTCCATAAATATATATATTCACTATTATAAATGTTTATATTTATATTATTATTTTAATTATTGAATTAGTTAAAATATGTATCAAAAAAATAAAGAATTAATAAAAGTATTTTTTTTTTTTTTGAACATACAATAATTTTTATATCATATAAAATATTTTTAATTTAATTTTACGGATACATGTTTAATTATTATTTATTTTTTAAATTGGTTATATATTTATACAATTGGCAGAAAAATGCGCACTCCATTGTAAAATCTACCAAAAAATAATAAACACGAACGCAGTGTTCAGATAATATATTATTACTATACCAAAACTTAATAAATAAAAATGTCCACTTTTGATTGGTTTATAGAATCGATAAACTTTCTCTTTAGTCAATTATCGTTAAATTAGCTATAGTTTCATCGAGTTCAGTGTTTGGCCGAGTCTTTTATATTGGATTGGAACTGATCCGGAATCGAAAATCGTATAGTTTATCATTTTTATAATACCATCATTTTTGATTTCACACATTAGATTTTCAAATCCAAGAAGAAAACGTAAGCTCTAGGCTTAGTTCTCACTTATTCCCCTAAGAATGCTACTACTTAAAATTACCATAATACGAAATTTTTGAAAAAATAGTATAAACTATTATAATTTCCTATAATTTAAGACTCTAAGTATCTTGGATTCTTAATGGCACGTATATATTTTTAATCTAGCATAATATTTGTTTGATTATCCAAAACATACATACACATTTAATTATTAACAAGTAGTTACTTATTGAAATTCATTATTTAAAGTTTATATAAGATTAATACTGAATAGTATATAAACAATGTAGCGGTATATCATTTAAATTCACTCGTCTACAGTTATTTAAACACATAAATATTTCACTGCTCGTTTTACGTTTATTATTTTATTTTGTATATCTGTTTTGTTATGTAGGAACTAAAAATAGTGTAACGAAAATATTTTTAAAATGTTAATAATCAAATAAATATAAACTGCTTATAATCTCGTATCTGGTATATTATTAAATAATATTAACTTATATGTTTTAATTGCGTATTATTATTTAAGCCGTATTGGGTTATTACACTACTCAAAAAAAAATTATCTTGGTTTACAACCGAAACAAATTTTAAACAAATGTATTATTATAATAATTGTTTTAAAATTGTAGATAATTTGTTGGTTTAAAATACTTTTTTGATTTTATTAATAATTAAGTTACTAAAATGTATTAATATACATTACGCATTTTTACTACAAGATTATAATATTGTTATATTCCAACATCGAAACTTACTTACCAAAGTAACAGTTACATAATTCATACAGATATATGTATGTACTATTATTCAATACTTTATATGTATATTTCTTATTGTCTTATTATATGTAATTTAATAAAAGTATGGATTTTGTTTTAATTAAATAGTTGGTTAATTAAATAAAACTTCGTAAATTCATTTTTATAAATAAATTAATAGATAGATTTTCTATAACAATTTTTATAAAAATAAGATAATATGGTTTATACTTATTATGTAGTAATGGTATTGGACATTTATATATTTTATTATAAAAAATAGCCCCTTTAAAACTGCTGACATATTATAATTATTTTTCTTATAATATTATAAATTATAAATGTGTGTAATACGATGATTCTATAGGTGTATTTAAAATCAATATATTGATCTAAGTTCCAGTATAAAATTTGATGAACTCAGTTTTTATAGTATTCAGTCTCTAGAATTTCAGATACACTTAATTTTTGATAAATGTAACTTACTATGATAACATAATACAGTAAAATTAATAAGTAGAATAATTATCTGAGAACACTTAAGGGTATAATTTACTCAACAGTAAATTAATTGTTCATTAAAAGCGTTTTTAAATAATTATTCTTTATTAATGCTATTATACGAGTACATATACTTATTATTTATACTACACATTGAAGATTTTACAATATTCTAAAAATATTGTTTTTAATAATTTATAAGAACCGTGATTAGAATTTTTATCAACATTTCTAGAAAAAAATAAAATTAAAATCGCATACATAATAATACGAGAGTGCGCGTATAGTAAAGTCAATTTAATCCGTTGCTCTTTATTGATCACCTCTTACTTACCGTCACTCACAAACCTCGTTGATTAATTATTTTTTAGCAGATATATAAGTAATTTTTAATATCAAAATAAAGTTTAACGAACAAAATTAAAAAATAATGCATTCTACTATTGAGAATCTGAATAAGACAGCTATTTCCACGATACGAGGAAATGACTAGAACCAATATTATTTATTTCATTGCTTTAAAGAAATATAATTCATACAAACATTTTTGGAATTTATTTATGAATTCTTGAAAGTTATAAATTGCGTTAGATCGTGGTGATATGTGGTAGTTTCGTGATTTAACAGTTGTATAAAAATGTGATAAGTGTTATCAACATTTAATAATTTATGTATCCGTCCCCTACCACAAGTATCTCACCAGTCTGCAGGATGATTTATATACTATTTGGACATTTTGGTTTCCATTATTTTTTACACTGATAAACACATATATTATTATGAATGTTTTTTTTATTTTTAAAGTTTATTTTGTTATACTAGTTTTTATGTTTATGTTATGTCAAATAATATGTGTAACTTAGATGTGCACATCTAAGTTACACTATTTTTATGTAATTGTATTATGTTTATGTTAATATAATATTTATTATAGCTATAGCTCTTTCTTTAAAGTTTATTTATACAAGCAGGACAATTTTATTTTATTCTTTGATAAATTATCTTTACCGTATCTGGGGTAACACATAACATCTTGTTTATTTTGTCCAGTTAACCTTAACAGTCTATAATTATTTCATATTTTCCTTTTATATCGTAGATCATTTTTTCCCTAACTGTATTTTTCTTATACTCGTATAATATCGTTGGGTATAAATATACTATAATAATATGTAATATAACACGGTTAAGTTTTCATTATATTTTCGTGAAATTTATGAGCGCTCTATTTCTCTATACATTATCGATATTATATCTAGTTGGTTTAAAAATAAAACAATATAAAACCATCATTACTTAAATTACTCAAAAATTGTATAAATATATATTTATTGATTGATGATTATTTATAATATAAATTTGACATAATTTGAAATAAAAAAATTAAATATTTATACATAAAATTACATACATAATATTATACATAATATTTATGTATTGAAATAATATGTTTCTAGATTTCAGTGACCTAAAGCTTTACTGTGTATGATATAAGTCCGGAAACTTTTTTTTTGTAAATCCCCCATGACGAATACATTTGAGGGGCATATTGATATTTATATATGAAGTCTTAGCCACTTTATATGAGTTAACATAATATATTTATTCAAAAATTGATTTAGATCCTATTCAAAAACGAGGAAATATTGGTTTTACTATGAAGTATTTTTTTTCGGAAAATACTTTTTAGGTAGTAAAAATACTTCATAAAACCCAGGTTGTTCATAAAATGGTTAGAACTTGATAGTAAACAGAACTGTAGTTTATGACATCGCTATATTGTTATTACTCAGAGGAAAAGTCAAGAAACTCATAATATTAAGACATATTTTTACATTACCTTTTTCGTTTATTTATTTATTCTTAAAAATTGTTTCAATGATCTATATATGTTTTAGATCCTTAAATTGAATAATAAATAGGTATATTAATATGTCATATTAAACTATACATATATTTATTTCTAAAAAATTAATTTCTTACCGGCTAAATATGTTCATATTAGAATGAAATATTGCGATGATAGTTTATAGAGAATTGTATTATTAATCGGTTTTTAGTATATTTGTTGTCAAGCACTTTTAGGTATTGCTTATCATGGTATCATTTTTTGTGCTTTTTCGTTAAAGTTCAATAATCAAATGTAGAACGTCAGCGGAAAATTGCGGGCGCAATAAAATTTTATTACACAATTCTAGAACTCTGACGATAGAAAATAAACGTTATCAGATTTTATTGTATAAAAAATGAAACTAACAAGGTGTTACAGAAAAAATATTGAAAAATACGAATTAAACGAATCGGTGGCATCCGGTGGATGGTGTACAGGTATCATATCGAATGCCGCACTGGTAATTATATAGTTATCAGCCGGACAGGTATACGCATATATTACGATGGTTGTTGATAATAATAATGTGCGATTCGCGAGATGAAAACGAAGTCGTTTACTGCAGCAGCGGCGGCGGTGGGCCTCTCGTCAAACTCTCGACGAGACGTTTTATTTATTTTTTTTTTTTTTTCGTAGTGTCAACTTCTCGAAGAGGACGGAAACGAGACGTTAGACTTGTATGACGACGACGATGGTAGACGCTTTGTGCGGCGGCGGCGATGACTACTATATATGAACACCGCTACGTATCAGTCGACGGATGGCCGATGGGGGCGGGGGCGGCGGTGGCGGCGGTCGGCGTCATCGACAGTAAGCCAAGCAACGCGCCGCGCGACACACGTACTTGTGCGTCACGGCTGGAGTCCTTATTGTTTTTACCGCGCACATGATATACGAGCTTATTTCGTCCCGATTGATATTCGCGTGGTTCGGGTCGGCATATTTATCGTAAACGGGATAGCGCCGGTATTTTCAGGACGATCAGTGACGAACGGAAAATAAAATCGCGATCGCGATCGCGTGCGTGTGTGTGTGTGTGCGAGTGTGTGGGGAGGTGTTCGTGTGTGTTCTCTCGAGTATTTCGTTTAAAATTAAATCGAATTCGTTTCATAGACTCTGCAGGTGAATTTCGGCAAACGTAAGTCGTCCACGGTATTATTTTGTATATGTATATTATTAATAACTGTTTGTGTGTAACGTAATATTATTACGCGTTGAGAATGAACGGTAGGCCATATTTTCAATAGTATTATATTGTACGACATGGCGAATTCTCATTTAATGTAACATTGTCTTGTGGATCGAATTACTTAAATATTACGTTATGTTATGTAAAACAAATTCGTTTTTATTTTTATTTCACAAAATTATGAATTCAATATATTTATCTTCTCGTATCTCGTAGAAGGTCTTATTTATATTATATCCATTTTATTGGGCATATATTATATATATATTTATATTTAGGAAATGTGATATAATTGAAAACTTTAATTTCAAACCACGTATAAGAAATTCGATATTTTTCAATTATTTAGGATTGTTTTTAAATTGCAAACGTTTTAATTATATTTTAGTTTTAACAAAATTTGTTAAAATTGAGATAAATTTGTTATGATATAAAATGTAATTTATAATTATTTAACTATCTTTCTATGATATAATATTATATGTTATGGCTAAAAATATATAAAATGTATTTATGTCGGTTATCAATTATATATGATAGGTAATATACACAATTTGTGAGAAAAACAAACTACTGTTCTAAAGACATTACAAATAATGTGGTTAACTTTCTTTTACAATTATAATATGTATGAGAAGCTTTGAAAATATCTTAAGGGAGTATTTACGTATACCGCTGGGAACAATAAAATTG
This sequence comes from Rhopalosiphum padi, assembly GCF_020882245.1. Classification (NCBI taxonomy): domain Eukaryota; kingdom Metazoa; phylum Arthropoda; class Insecta; order Hemiptera; family Aphididae; genus Rhopalosiphum; species Rhopalosiphum padi. The sequence goes on along the minus strand of NC_083597.1, from coordinate 30,361,179 downwards.
TTTACTGCAGTAATATTTAAGAACTATTTTTTCATAAACGTCAATTTGACTAGATTTCTGACTAGGGGGGGTATACACATTTTCAAAATACTATTATTTTAATTATAGCGGATTATTTAGATAGCGTTATACTATCACGATAAACAATAGATAAGAATGTCAAGTATACATTTGTTATTAAAGATAGTATACAGATAAACTATGAACGATATAATTGTACAATTTTAAATCATTACTGTTGTTTGATAGTAACTAATTGAAAAAGAGATCGAGTTAATCTTAAACATCCTCAAGCATCATAAAATGACCTAATCATACCAAGTATTTATAAACTGTACTAGGTCAAGAAAAAAATCATAAATAATATGTATAGTTGCTATATTATGCCATACACAAAAGCTTGGAGTTCATACACATATATTATTATGTTTTTACTTTAAATATTAGAATAATTTATAAATAATTAAACGACGCATACCATTAAATATTACAATTTGAAAGAAACGAGATCGTGTATAATGAAGTATTTCGAAAATAAATTTTTACGCTGTTAATATTTATACGTTAATTAGAAATTTGACTTTTATGTTTAATTTTTACTAATTATAAATAAACAAATATATTATGATTCAGTTATTTTATAAAAAAAATGTATGTGGCCTGTATTGACTATAGTGTTATGCAATTTTAATGCTAAGCAAGTGGGAAACATATTTCAGTATAACCCAGTTCCTGTAGTTAATCAACAATTAAAGTAAATTATTTTATCGAATTCAACATGTAGAAATGTACCACATAAGTGCATTACAACAACAAAAAGTTAATATTATATAAATATTAAATAACCAGGATAAAAATATACCCATATATATATACTAGTTCAAATTAACCGTGTGGTATACATTGTCAAAGTAATAATTTTAGATAATTTAATTCACTGCATTTTTGGAGATCAATTATTGGGATAAACATATATGCGAGATGTTAAGTCCAGTTCACAAAAATGGTCTGATAAAAATGTATTCAAATTCAAGAATGGTGTTATTATTGGTAACTATGGAAACGAATGTCGCCACGGTATTCACGTCGCGACAATATATATGTATAGGTAATATTATAATGTATTCTGAATCTTTGTATGTATAATTTATACACACACACACACACACATATATACATTTATATACATACATATAGAAATGTTGAACTAAAATTATATATTTATATGGGCTCTTATTATGAAAATTCGTTATTTACAACCATACAAAATGTTATTAAATACAGAATACTATATATTATTTATAATAATAATGCAATATGTACATAATAATTATGTAATTGTAACACTTTCTTTTTATTTTATTTTATAATAAGCAAGTATGTATTTAATTATTATGTTTATTGAACAACATTTTCCATTTTGTAATTTTAGATTCTGAGCGAAGTGATAAATGTATTTATTTTACAATGATGTTATTCTATTTATTATTATTATAGTTATTTTTTTGTGTGTATGACGTGTAAACGATAAGTAAATAATAAAATACTTCGATTATTTAACTTTGAGAACTATTTTTGATAGCAAATTGGATCTAGTTTATATTTTAAAGAGGTCAAAAACTCTAAATTTTACAATCAGGAAAAACAAAAAAATAATTAAGGAAAATTTTTTATTTATTTTAAGATATTATCTATTTATACTATGAATCTATTTTTACTGTCTTACGATATTTACAGAAAAATTTTATTAATAAATTATTAGTTGAGTTTTATAAGTTGATATAATATAGTAAATAAATATATTGATTATAACAATACTAATAATATAATAAATGCAATATTTTCGAAAAAAAATTATATCAGCCTACCGTATTACTAAAAGTAATATAAATGACTTTATTCTCTATATTTATTAAAAAAAGAAATCATTAAATATATTTAGTGATATTGACTGACAGAGACCATCTCCGCTCAGAATCGTTTTTCGTATACAATTATATATTATTGATTTCAAATTTAATACACCCATTATAGTAGTAACTAACTCGACACCCAATGTACAGCGGTGCGGTATCCATTTGCCTACCTTTTTTTTTTATACTCATTGGTTGAAATTGTATTTAAAAATATAATAACCCTTACATATATATTTTAAATTCTGAGTAGAGCGACGAATGTATTGATTTTTAAGTTTTAAATTCATGTCTACTTAATTTTTAAATTATTATTCAAAATTGTTTTTTTTTTTTTCTAAAACGTTTAGTGCATTCCACATTAAATAAGTACCTACTGAATGTCTGAATACATTATAGTTTATCGGTTACAATTATTATACTGTTGAGATTTTCGAATAAAAGGTACGGAAAGAAAACAAAATTATTTTTCTTTATTCTTTAAAGTTAGTACAAAAATGTATCGAAAAAATGTTATACATATACTTACTTACATACATGTATATAACTTTATATCAGTACATATAGGTGAAATATGATATATTTATTAGTAAAAATTATGTATTAAAAGTATTAATTAATTTAAACAAAACAGAAATAAAAATAAATTGTTATATTGGACACTAATTTCGCTTTACTACCATTGCAAAATTTTGAGGTTAATCATTATTTCCAGTTTTAAAATACGAATAACAATTCTGTGAATAGTTTAATTATTTAAAAAAGAAGTCAAGTAGTTTAAACGTATGTTTAGTGTTTGTTAGAAAATATTAAAATTTATTACAACCCATAGCAAAGAATAAAGATTAAGTGGCTTTTCAATATTACTGATAACTTTACAGTTTTCTGATTTTTTCAAAAATAACTAACATTTTCAACGATAAGAAAATTGTGGGTGTATAATAACTGCATTTATAGTTTTTTTTTATTACTTAGAAGAAATATAAACTGTTATAGTTTCCTTGATGTACCTACCATGGGTACCATGGTTGAATTTAAAATATTGACTGAGTGGTTTAAAATTTTGAAGTCGTATGGATATCAAAATGTTTAAAATGTATTTAATATACTATACATGTGTAATATACTGTAACACAATTGATTGTTATTTTTATTTATAACGTATAAAAAGGAAATATGGATTTCGTATAGAATTCTCATCGCATCAACAAAATATACACATTTAGTTTGACAATCTCATAACGAGTTCATCAAAACAGCATAATATTATATGTATAAAGTCGGATTTTATCTTTACGACAAACTTACATTCACCGTGACCTTATGTCGATGTGTATATTGATAATGTCGTTCGAGAGAAGATAGATGTTATTCCTTTTTTTATCCTCTCCTCTTTACCTTAATACATGTAAGTATGTAGAGCTCCGGTTTTAGGACTCTCGTGTCAATGGTGAATGAATAATGTATAGCGGCTGCTATCCCGGGTCTCCAGCGCTAAAATTATGTACGAAGTAAAATAACGTGCTTTAATGGAGATAACACGAGGGAGTGTGGTGAGATGAAGTGTAGTAGAAACTGACAAAAAACCGAGAACCGTGTTACCTAAACCGGAAAACTTTATTAGATGGAAAAATATACCCGTCAAAAAAGGCCGCGTAGTTAGTAAAATGGTCGAAATAACATTTTTGTGGTTATTTATACAATTGATAGTGTAAAATATAAATTATTTAAATTATTGGGTTTTGATAGTAATACATTTACAAAACGTTATTATTCAAATTTATGTGCCTATAATGTTATTCTTGCCTACATTTATGAACGCATATTAGTATATATTACTCTAATTTAACGAATTTAAGTAATTACAATATTATTTTCTAGAAACTTATATATGAATATTATTGATTTTAACATAATTAAATATTGTTTATAATACCTCAACTTGGATTTCTTAACGATTGACCGTACTTTTAGAAACTCAAATGCGGATGAATAAATATTGGATTGAGTTGTATTTTTTAATACGTCTATTAAATTATGTTTTCATCCACACTTACGTGTGACAAAAATTTAGTAAAATAAACTAGCTTGTAATGAGACAATATTACAAAATACATGTCGTTCAAATTAGTGTATTCAAAAGTATGAGTGTTAATGAAGTGAAGACGTTTTTTTTTTTATTGTAACATATGCAAAACATTATATTAATATTGCTGTCTGTATTGTAATTATTATGGTTATCTATTCAAAATATTATACAATTAAATTTGTTTAATATAATATAATAATATGTAATTGAGTAGGTAACTACAAATTAGTTATAAGGAGTTGATGATAAAAACCAATATGAAAGACGATAGCCAATAATAATATAGCAATTCCTTACAATAACCGATTATAATGAAACCTTAAAATATTCTAAAAGCACTAAACAATAGAATTTGTATTGAAAAACCAGATTTGTAACCATTGTAATCTATTTAATTATAAAATAAGCACAATTTATAATAATATAATCATTGAAAACTACTTTCTCTTAAATATTTTGTGAAGTAGGTAGATTGATATTATTCTCAAGTACTGAATCTATTGTTTTTTGAAAAATATTTTTTTTTATTTTAAATATGTAAATTTTTCTTTACAAAGTACCTATACAATATATATTGTATATAATTTATAAGTAATTTGTAAGTAAATTTGAGGAAGGAATTAATCAAGAGTGAGTGGAGATGACGACATGGTTACAACTTTTTTTTAATTTCTACAATCTTTTCTATTTTTTCAAATAAAAACCATATTTTTAATTTAAATTAATAAACAGATGGTTTTTTTGGTATTATGTGAACAAGTAGTTTCTGAATTATCAAGCATTAATTACTATGGATAATAATGTATTTTTTTTTTTTAATAGAAATAATATAATATATATACATATATATATATATATATATATATAATTTCAGTTAGTTTATAATTATTTTCATTAAAATATAGAAAAATACAACGTACCAATATTGCGATAAAGCAAATAAAATGAGACGAATGTTTCACACATTTTTACTATATAGCAGTCATTCTACTTTTGAAATTCTATTTCTTGTTAAAAAGAATTGAAATATACAGGTGAAATTCTTTCAAGGCATTTTCAAAAAAAAAAAAAAAAATAAGCAAAATAAAATACTGAACAGTATTGTTAGCAAATGCATAATATTTGTGAGTAAATTAAATTATTCTTTTGTGGTAGACATGTAACAAATATAAATAATTTAGTAGAATATGTACATTAGTTATAAAACCAATATTAATTTTTAGAAAAAAATAAATTAAAAAACCAGGAACTCCCTTTACTGTATAAGAGGTTTAAAATATGCCTCATCATTGTTGATAACTAATATGTTAAATTGAAATCCAATGATAAATCACGGTATAAAATAACGAATGAATAAGACGGGAAATCAAAAGTCATTATCTATATTTTCTAAGAATAGTTTATATTGTAATATTATATTTTATTATACTTATTTCTTTAATCAGTATTTTGTACTTATTTTTACATGACTTATAAGTTAAAAGTCATTAAACATTAATTCGTGTAATAGTAAATAGGTTTGTGATATAAATTAGTTTGAATAAGTAAAAATTACTATGAACTATGTGGATGGGAAATTTATATTATAAATACATAATGATTATAATTTAACAATAAATTAATTACCTACAAGGTTTTCTTGTACAATTACCAAAAATATTAGTTTTATTGAAAACTTATGACGTGTGAATATTCTTTTATTTTTATTTTTTCCCAAATCACGGGAAAAAGACTGGATATGTTCTTCTATTAATCTTCCAGTGTACCGAATAGAATAAAATCTAATTTTATCTAATCATGACAGTATAGATTATTCTTTTTGTGTGTATATGTATAAACATACAAAACAACTCAAAATATTGTAAAAGCAATCTTTATACAGAATCAAAAAGTGAACATATTTAACACATAAAATGTTACACTATATTTATATAACTAAGTTTTATTTCCCATAAAATATGGTTTTCTTTCAGTCTTTATCAAAAACTTTAGGTCATATTGCTTTTGTTTTATTTTAATATATTTATTAAGCCTATATTTCGTCGTGTATTATTTTTTCTTCGTCTTATATTATATTTATGAAATATAAATAATTTTAATAATATTTTTTCTATTTTTTACTATACAATTTCAGTCAAGTTATTGATGAATTTTTTTAATACAAGTAATTTAATATAAATGTTAATTTTTCAATTTAGGAAATAGTAAAGCTCACATATTATGATAACTTGTTTTATATATAACTATTTGTATTATTTATATTAAAAGTAATTAAACTTGAGTAAAGCATGTTTTTTAAAAAAAAAACTATTGAGTATAAAGTATTGTTTTTGTTACATTATTTTCGAAACGATAAAAAAATACTTACGTAGTATATTATTGTAAAGCAATTGATTTAAATTTATTTTTAATAATTTTGTTAATCTGTTAAAAACATTTTATTTAATAACATCATATTATGTCATCTTTGATCGTATAAATCGGTCTTGAATTATAATAAAACAAACCATAAACGTTTAATTGTATATTATATGTCCACACTCACATAAACTTTTGATGGTTTCTTAATGTTTATTTTTTTGTAAGCAATGATAATTGGTAATTTTTTTTTTTTATCATTGTATTATTAACTATAATTTCTTAACAACTATAACTATTAAAAATATTATTTATTTAACTAATAAAAATCGTATATGCATCAATTATTTATAACTAAACACAAAGAAAATTAAAACAACCTTGTTTTAAAAACAAATAGATGTATAAAAATCTGTAAACCAAATATTTTGATTTGTTTCCAGTCATTAAATATGAGTTAATTAATCAAAAATACATATTTTTACAGTTTTGTGTACAAACATAATAATTATTTATGAAAGAATATACTGTTTAACTAAAAGTTTAATTTATTTCAGTATATATTCAGGGATCAAAAAATTATAATAACATTAAGCTTTTAAAAATGAGTTTGAAATTAAACTTAGATTTAACCGAGTATAGGTGATATGTGAAAAAAGTGGTTATAAAATGTATAACAATTTTATTGTTTATATAATAAAAAATATCTATTCGTGTTTAAAATTTTAATTTAACAAAACCAACTTTTATGAAGATTATATAATATTAATTTAGTATGAGCTCTTAAAATAAAATCAATGCATAATAGTGATGGTTATGAGTGAATTATAACTGAAAGAAAGTTTAAATGTGAAAATGGTGTTATTATATATCATACATAAAAAAAATAATGTTAACAGGAAAAATAGAATAATAATGTTCTAATTTATCATAACATGTAAAATGTAAAAGCAAAGTTACGATAATAATCTTGGTAGCATTACCGCCAAAACTTTAATAACGTTAAATATAAAATTATAAAAACGTTTTAAATCTTAAGGATTTTATAATATTTATATATATATATTTAACTTTTTTAATCATATATTTAATTAATTATTTTAAATCCTAACAACTTTTCTCCTATATTAGATCTATCGAAAATTCAATATTTGTTAATTTATTAAAACCATACTGTTAAAAATATGTACCTAACCATAATTAATAATTAAATATTTACTATTTTAATAATATGCTGTATTACATAGGTGTTTTATTATATTATTTTTTTATTGTGTCAATAAAATCTTATGAAATGAGATACAGTAGAGCTAATGGTCAAATCGAACACGTGTTCAAATAATTATACAAATTTATATCATCTTTAATACGTGGTTTTTAACGAATGATTTTCGAAATTTAATTTTAATTTTTATATTACATTCAGTAATACAAAATAAAAATTAATAAATAAAAAAAAACTATTTATCGTAACCTGTTTAATACCAACGTTTATTGCATAATGCATAGTATCATGTAATATGTACTACTACCTCCTATTTGCTATCGCCTATTGATACTTTAGTATACACAATGAAATTTGAGCTTCAGCAGCCACTACAATAAACGAGATAAAAGCATATCTAATTTAAACACTATTTGAACACAACATTTTCCAACAAATTATATTTCTAACACTTTACTTTCATACACATGACATTCTATCATATATTTTACTCTAGATGAATATCATAAAGGCATAAAGGCGTAAAAATAAAATAAAATAAAAATGTTTTTAATATTTAAATATAGGAAAGTTTAATTTGAGGATTCAGTCATATCAATCAACATATTCTAGTTAATTTACATGAATATTAATATTAAAAAATGTAATATAATATTGTACTTTAAAACATATGTAAGTTTTCCTTTTAGTATGAAATATTATCAGAATAAAATAATATTTCAATTTGTTTAAGATAACTTACGTTTACAATGTACAAATTACATAATTCAAACATAATATAATAGATATCATACCTGATTAGATATCAAACTAAACAATAATTAAAAATGAATTTAATATATTAAATTGTGTAAAGGTATGTGTACAATATTTTCTCAAGAACACTTTTTTAAAAAATGCATTAATTAAAATAATGTTTTATTAGATTATTATAAACTCAGAAGTTAATAACTAATAAAAGCTACAAGTTTTTATAAAGTGTTTTTATTATGAGAATTTAATAAATGATTAAAAAAATTGTAAAAAATATTTAACAATTAAATCGAAAAATATTTTTTCATGATATAAAATATTGAAATTAATTTTAACCATACACAATATTCTCTAATTTTAGTACGAGAATAGGTATAACAATTTTTGTTATGTATATAATTATATATTTTAGATTCTGAGCGGAGTGATGAATTTTATGAATATATAAATTTTACAATGATGTTTTTTTTTTTTTTTGGTAACCTTATTGTTAAACTTTTGTAACAGTAAAAATGCGTCGTATTTCAACTTAGAGGGTGTTTTTTGGTAGTGAATTGGATTTTGTTTGAATTTTAGGGTGACAAAAGAAAATATTTCTTAAAATTTTTCTTAACGATTGAGAAAAACAAAGCAAAAAATTAAGGAGAAACAGACATTTTTCACTAAACCAATTATTGATAAAATTGATTTCTTTATTTTGTTATATTTTAAAAACAATTAAGTGGAAAATCTTGAAACTTGTAACAAGCATTTATATTATTATATTCTATACTTGGTATTGTTTTTAAAATATTTTGCCTTATTTATTTCTTTTCATAAAATATTGGTAAAATTGTTTGAAATTGTATGGTTTGAAAATTGAATATAATTATTTATGTTAAATTATTAAAATCTAAAATATATAAATAGATTTATGATTTTTTTTTTTATGGAATTTTAAGTTCTATTACTTACTTTAGACCAAAATACGTAATATTTAAACAATCTATTATGATATCAATTATTATTTTGTTATGTTAAAATATTATTGGTAATAAATTGAAACCTTTAAGTAAGTTATTATATTTTATGTACAAAATAACATTTTAAAAACGTTTACACTAATTTTTTTATATTGCGTTTTTATTTGAGGATCATAATCTTGGCGTTTTATAGCAAATCAGTATTGAATCAAAAGTTAATTATAATAATATACACTATTAACTATTATAATAATCAAATATAAATAATAATAATTAAACAAATAAAATATTTTTTGAAAAATTGATTCAACCTACCGTATCCCTGATTGTAAAACAAATTATTTTTTGGCAATTAAATAATAAACATATATCATAAAATATACTTTGCAAGTATGACAAACCATATTCACTAAGAATCTTTTTATATGCAATGATTTATCATTGAATTTAAATTTAACATAAATAATAGAGTGACTTACTCAATGATGAAGTTCACATGATGTACATCAAAGTTGATACTTAGTTTTCTCCTTTTAATATGGTATTTAAGTTATTAAATATTAATATATCTAACTATGCAAAATTTGTTTTTTTTAAAAGTCTAAGTGTTAGTAACCAAATTTTGAATTACTTTAATAATAATATTTGTATTAAACTTTATTGTTGACGAAATTAAATATTGTTTTATTAATTATTAAATAACTCAACTTTTTCACTGTCGTTAAAGTTATTCTCTATCATCTGAGTTGTCTGTATAAAATCCTGATTTTTATTTATAATGAACTGAATTTTATTTGTAAAGTTTGGTACTTCAAATAGTATTTCAATACATATAAATTATTCCCAATGAAAATATTGAACTTTTCATCTCTATAAAATAAATTTTTATTTATTTTTTTCAAAAAATATATTATATTATTATAAAAGATAAAATATTTACATTTGCATTTGTATAATAAATATACCATTATTAATGAGTGTACTTTAAAAGTTATTTATTTATTTAAACTCATTTTCACATTCAAATATTCTGAATGTATTTTTGTACTTACATCAAGAAAAAATATTAACATTTAATATTATATTATAAGGTTAGATTAACAATATAATAAAATAACTGAATTCATATTCAACAGTACATACAATTTATTAAATAGGTACTTATTAATAACTCAAATAATTTTAGTTTTAAAATAATATTTTAGTTAATTATTAATGTTGTAATTTATTTCTATGATATAATATATTCCTTTATTATATACACTTGATTTACATGTAATTACAAGAATTTACAGTGTAGTCTGATAATATTCAGTATTATATTTGATTTATAATTTTAATCATTTCCATTATAATAAAAGTAATAATTACAATGCAATAAATTATTATATTGTAATTCATAGGACAATTGAAATTCCTTAGAGAATACAACTAAACCTCGTTAGAGGTTACTCGTAAGTTACAATAATATAATATCGTAAAATATAAAAGTTATGAAATATTTACGATTTACTAGGTTTAATTGTTGTTGTATTTTTTTTTTTTGGTTTTAGAAGAGTTATTTTTCTTAGTAAATGAATTTTCATTCTTAATTCATAATAAATTTAATATAAGTCAGCAATCTTCATACAATGTTTTATATTCCAAGGTTAGGTTGAAAAATATAACATAATGTGTACAAATTTTGATTTTACATAGATTAGTAATAACGAGTTACACTGAGAAACATTTTTAGAGTTGTAAAATATTGGTCATAATAAATAAATAATTATATAATTAAAATACAATACAATTTTTGATTGTATCTTGCGTTGTAAAAAAAAAAAATGGTACAAGATACCGTTAATGGCATTGTTTTCTGTAATTAATTATATTTTGTGTAAAGGTGTTGTATTTATAAAAACACTTTCTCATAATTATAAATTAATAATAAATATTTCTATTTTATAACGATTGGTGTAAATTAACGGATATTTCTTAATCATGGATTACGAATAACACGATTTATTACGAAGTTCTTGAATTGAAACTACATTAGTTAAAATTTCAATCCACTAATCAATGACTCATTTTTATATTGCATGATAAAGGTGTACGAAAGATTGTTGTAGTATAATCAAATTTACGATAATATTTTCATAACTTTATACTCTAAAATTTATATAATAAAAATTTAAGGAGGATAGTTTGTATAGTAATAACATAATAATAAATTATATATGTGCATACTATACATGCAATAATACATGAAATAATATTATTATATTATAAGCTGTTTAAGCTGTTTGATATTTTTCAGTTTTGATGATTTAATAAACCTATGCAAAATCATAAAACTTTAATGTTTGTATAATTCAGTAATATAATATACACACACACACACACACACACACACACACACACACACACACACACACACACATAAATATTGGTATCGTTTTATTAGCAGTTAATTTGTATTATATTATTGCACGTTACATTTTCACACATCACAAATGCCTCAAATCTTATATAATCTCATGGCTATTAATATAACTAGTTGGTTATGTAACCTCAGGGTTTAGACTGGTTATGAACGTTGTAATTATATGAAACTTGGTAAAATGTATGCGTTACGGTAATTATATTCGTTCAAAAAACTTTGTTTGGTGAAAGTGTTATTGCGCACGGAAACGCTCACCAAACAATGTATTGAGATCTTCAAAACTTACTCAGGGTTTGGACAGTAGACCAAGACTGTACCATAATATCGTATTAAAATGGTTTATTGACCTTGCCTTGTTTGTTCAGCTCACTAAGGACTCAGCTACCATCAAGTCTAATGTACACGTAAAGCTGTACACGGTTATTATAATAAACGATGCTAAATTTTCAGATTAAAGCTAAAATAGACCGCCGAACGTTATTGTTTTGTATTTTTTATAAACAAATTAATAAATTACAACCGAGGAAATTTAAAAACAAACTTGAATGAATAATTAGCCTGTTGAAGTATGACATGATAATATCATAATAAATTAATACAAATAAAACTATTTTTTTTTTAACGCGGCGCATTGTATATGCAATTGTAATACAATAAATCTAATGCTTGTATTACGTCGTATATTATAATATTATGTAATTAAAAATGTTTTCCACGAGTTCATAAAGATGACGTCTTATTTTGTTACTGCCAATATAGTAATTAAATTACAGCTACTATTTAATTATCTAATACATTTGTTATAGCAGTGGTATAATTTTAATAAATATTAATTTTAATGCCATTTTCATTTTATCTAAAACAGAAATGTTCTTTGTTTGTTAAATTAATTTATTTTTATAAACGAATTAATTATTAATTGTTAACGTCATATTCAATTATTATATTATATTATATTATAACTTTATAATCATTATTAATTCATGTTTATAGTTTTTTACGCAATTAAACATAATATTATGTTTGAAATATTATTCAATAATTTTAAAAATTATTGGCGTTTTTACAACACCATGTTATTTTGTTATTTAATATGTTATTCAAATATTATATAAATTGATTTTAAATTTAATAATACAATTAAAGTATGTATTATTCACTTGTTATATTGTACACTTGTACCAGGGAATTTTTTTTTGAGTGTCCCGATATATAATGATGTTTTATGATTGGTATCCGAGATTTAATTTTTTTCATGTATAATATTCTATGGAATAAAAAAATAGATCCGTATGTGTTTTATCTGGAACATTAAGATCATTAAAAAATACATATATCGTTATATATAGAATGTTATAATAAGAAATACTAATTTAATATTCTGGGCATTAAGGAATTTGAAACGCACTCCCGTTCAAAACTCATAAATCTCTTTGAAAACACTGTATATAGTAAGCCGTGTAGATATTTGTTCAATAGTTGTAAGTTGAGATATGAATTTCATTATTATCCTCAGCTGATGCTTGAGGATAATTAATTATATGTTGAGAAACTAACAGAGAATAGTTTCTTTATTCTGCGAAATTTTAAAATTTGATATTAAATTGTATTTTTTAAATTATTTACATAATAAATAATGAATTTTAGGTATATAAGTCAAAAGATCAATACTTATTTTTTTTATTCTTTCGTTTTAATTAATCCGTTTGTATTTTTTTTAAATATTCCATAAAATCAAATTTGTTTATTAATGAATAAAAGTAGATATATTTTTATTTTTTAATAAGAATAACAAAATTTATTACCTATTTAAAAAATAAAAATTAATCTTTCTTTTTATATTCTCAGTAAAATGACTTACTTTAATAATCCAATTGTTATTGGTTAAATAAGAATTATAAGCATTCAGTAATATATAAGTATAGTTAAAATTAATTTTTATTTAAAATATGTACCAAATATCTCCAAGCACAAAAGAGTTATGAATTTATAAAATCCCTATTAAATACATTCATTAATTTTGTTTTATTCTGCAAGTCTCTTGTCTTATGTAACTTTTAAGACTTAGAGCAACCGCATTTAAACAATTTCAATATAACATTAGAACATATTTCTTTTATTTTGAGAATATTCCAGTAATTCAGTAATATAAATTCATAAGAACCATCTGTTTGCCATGCCGTATTCAAATTGGCTAAAGCAAGAAATAATGATTACTATAATTGAATATATCATGTCATTGTAGAGAATCACAAATGGTTTCTGAAAACGAATAGTAAGACAAAGAAATAAGAGCTAACTAAACTATTCCTTTGTAAGCTTCAATTTGGTAATTTTTTTATGCTTCAGTTCAGTTACATGAAAATGTATATTTTGTTCTTCCTGTAATGGCACACGATACATTGGATTATACGTCTTATTAATAATTATAATACTCTCGAACTACCACTGGAATAATCTTATAGGTAGAGGGTGCCTAGTGACGAAGTATTTTGAAAATTATGTGATATTATAGTTAATTAGGTGTACACAATGTGTCACAGTCGGCAGCGATGTAAAAATAGATATCAGCTGCCACCATGTTGGTATGATGACAGGCAAGCGCGAACGCAACCAGTTTTCGACGATTGAGTAGTTATTCTTAACTTGAAAAGAGTATATGCTGCTCGACAATATTTTTACTCCAGATGTATCCGTTCATTGCTGAGATAGGTTTAGCCCAACATTTGACTTTGGAAATCATAATAGTAGTAACCAGTACCTTTAAACAGTTTAAACTTAAAAAAATCGATATCTTCACTGCACGCTTCATTCCCTAATATTCTGTTATATCTCTGGCATTAGCGTCGAAAATGTAGCCATTATTTTTTTGCTCAATCAATTTCATGGCTTGCACGGTGATGTAACTGAAGCTCTTTTTTAATCAAATCCACATTTTAGAATGACATTTTTAGTTGTTGACGTCATCCAGTTAGTAAGTGCTGTCATTTCATATTCTATAGCAATAATAGGTCTTGGTGCTGGGATAAACTCATTGATTAGTTTTTAGTGGTCCATTTTTTTTGATGATTTTGCCTACGGAGCTAATTCGCTGATTGAATCGCTGATCCTAAAACTAAATGTAATACATTTACACATTTACATAGGCTAAGTGACTCATCCTTGAGTACCCACTAGTCCAGCTCATATAAACGCGAGATTAAGAGAGACTGGTTGATATATTACTCAGATGGTCTTTATACAAATATTGGCTAATCTCCCTGGTTGTAGACCATCATTCTCACTGATGAAATGAAAAGTAAGTCTTTTGTTTTATACCACTAGGCTGTTTCAGTCGCTAATCGTTGAATTAAAAAAAGTACCATTATTGAATTTCAATTATTTTTAAATTTAAAATATATATATATTTTTAATGAGTTTTATCTTGGATAGTATGGATTCAACTATAAAACAATTATATATTATAACATAAAAAATAAATTCACATTTTTTACATCATTTTATAATTTCCTATTGAATAATTTTGTAATTATTTTAGCCTCATAATGTATAAATATTAGATAATATAACATAAATATAATATATATATATATATAATATGTAATAAAATATTTTTTTGATGTTATGAATTTTATAATACTCCTCTGAGGAGTACTAACTGTGTATTAACTAACTATATTGAGTAATATTTTTTCATGTTTTTCTTGGATATTATAATCGTAATGATATATCGTTATGTACTTTTTGTCTTGGATAAATAACGCAGTCATAAAAAAAAATATAAAATCATAATTATCATTTTATAATAATAATTTATTATATTTCAATTATGTTTATTTGCTATATAATAATATGTACGAGAAAAAGTGCCTATTTTATTAGAAATAACTGCAATGTAAGACTTAATTTTAATATTCTATAATAAATGTTATTTTTTGTAGTACATTTTATATTATTTTATGTACTATCTTTGCCTGAATGGCCGATAAGTATTAACTGAATAAATAATTAAAATCTATTGTTGCTATTCTCAACCATATATTAATATAATATAGTATTGAAATACCAATACTAATACTTTAAAATATTCGTGTAATATCTGTCTAGCTGTTTAAAATAACATACGTCTAATAGTTTACACGATTTTTTTGACGTTAATTTTTTGTTAATATACGCGTATTTTAAATAAACCATGCAAGATGTTTTGATTTTGAAATTACGCCAACTTCCATGGGAACCAATTTGAAAAAATAGCAAAATGCTCAGACTACAAATACTTCAGAAAAATCGGGATTCTCAGATTTAATTATTAAATCGTATTTTATTTCGATACCGAATATCAAAATAATAACATCTGTCACGATGGCGATTCTGTTCAGCCAGACCGCCTCGGTACAACAGGATTCTAACGCACTACCCAAATATTGTCCATCGCCAATCCTGTTGGCCAATTACGAAGGACCACAGATGCGGCGAATGATTCGGATTGTTAACGTGGCTGTGATGGTACAAGCCACAAAAGCAAAGGTTCAATCATCACCACCCTCGTCGTCGTTACCGGCTGCATGATTCTGATGACACACGTCATAACGAAGGCCCGTCGGATGTGGCAAACCCCGAAGTCACTGGTCCGCCAGCGAGGAGATCCGTTTCATTTTCGAATATTTCAATAAACGTGACGCCTATCGAAATAGAAATGCAAAATTCGGCCGATGATTCGTATAACGTGACGGTAGCATCAATTGTTAAGAATTAACGTGGATCTTTTTGGAAACGGATAAAAAGGATTTTCCGACGTTTAATTTTCTGCGCATAATAAATACACCGTAGCATACAGTATATTTATATTAATTTAGCTACTAGCTAAAAAAGCTATAGATATATTCAGTCTACTGAAAAATATATTTTACGTAAATAAATGATTTTTTTCATGTTATCTAATTGGTTAATATTTTATGCATTAGTATTATTAATTAATTCCAAAATGCAATTCCAAAATTAATCCATCGGGTTTGTGCAAATTGGGACTATAATTTTATTTATATTAAATAGATACTTTTAGTATTTTTAAAATTGTTTTAAAAAAATACACAGTAAACCTTGTATTAAATATTCAAACTTTTCGACAAAGAAATAAAAATGTTATAAAACATAAATAAATAAAAGTACGGCAATATCCTGTGAAATACGATGTGTGTGATAAAGCTCACTTCGTATTTGGTTACATACGTTGTAATTGCCTAAAGTTTAGAAATGCAAAATGTTTATATTTTTATCTGGTTTGATCTTTTTTAAAATAGGATTCAGTTATTTTGAATTATCATTAAAATATTTCCATTTTAGCATAATAATCGAAAAGTATTCCGAAGCAGCACGAGTACTTACATATAAAAAAAACAGAATAGACACATTTAACGAACAACAAGAAACCAATTTTGATATTAAATCACTTAAAAAGAAAATAAAGCTTATTAATGTGATTTGACTCTACAAGTTACTTAATTCTTAAAACGACTGTCTTGAGTTATTGGGTTAAATACTCTTGAATATGTCTTATGTTAATACACTCGTGCGTCACAAATATTCTATACATCTATGATCTAGCTATACGAAAATTGAATTGTAGTCACATGTTTTAAAAAAAAAAACATTTTGATTTTTTTCAGTGATGAATCAACCAGGTTTAAATCTTTAAATCATGAATAAATAATTAATTATTTAAATTCTACAATACTATTAATGAATTAGCATATGTTGTACATAGTACTTACTGTATTTTGTCCAATATAATATGGCGTATATTACTGATAAAAATACAATTTTATTATTTACTGACAATTGAAAATTAAAATATTCATTGTATTTTTACATCATTCGTGCCTCGTAGATGTGCATTCCGTCAAAGCGCCGATATAATAAATAATAATAATAATAATTAAAAGCATACAATAAATGTACATAATATCTCTACAATAAAAGTAGCTTGTGTTTGGATTGAATGAGTACAAATAAATACAAATAAAATGTTAAATATAAATTACACGATTTTCTGAAAAAAAACAATTACAAAAAAGAGAAAACGAATATCTCCACTGCATGCATATGCATCGGACATGCATTTATGCGTCTTATGGCTATTGACTAATTTACCAATATTGGTTTCGTCTATATAATTAAATATGTCCTAAGTATTTTTTTATCAAGTACAAAAAATAAATATTATACAAGCGTCTGTGGCACCTATAAATTACATACCAGCAACCAGTTATATTAAGAATATTATGACCTTTGTTGATTTTTGAATTTCGGCGTTCGTGTTGTTTACAATATTTTTTAAGTACTATAAATAGGTACATATTTTTATCTTGATACATAATATTATACACATCTTCATAAACCTACAGTAGGTTCACGACGTCATGGTGACGCTCTTCGTGTAGCACAAGTTTATAGTTTGGATCCAGCCATAAGACATGTACATGACAATTTGACAACAAACATTATCATTATTAAAATAATATGTCAGTTTAAAAGTTTGTTTTTCGTTACCTAATTAATTATTCGTATTGGAGCTTAGATCGATTAATATACATAAAAGTAAATTCACTTATCCATCGAATAGATTAAACGGATGTGGATTGGATAAACTACATGGGATGTTGTAACTTTGTAATAATAACATAAACCCTAACTTGATAAACTATCGAAGTATTTCTAAGTAATTCGTCAGTTATAGATTGCGTGTTGTAAAATGGTTATTCTAACATTAATAATTATGTTTGACTCATACATTGTTTTCGATAAGATTTAATTTAATTTCTACTACTATATTTTGAAATTGTATTGTGTTAGAAACATTGTATCGTTTTGCAAAAACTTAATAATGGCATCAGCTTGTTTAGTAGTCATATTTCATACTAGTTAAAGTATGTAATACTTGACTATAAAAATCAAACGTAGAATTAAATAATAAACAATGTTTGACGTAAATATATATTATAATGTATACACATATGATTATATTTTTTATATAATCATTAACCCATCGTTTGGCTAGCAATAGATTATTAAAAAACGAATGAGTTTATAAAGATATTTTTTATTATTATTACATTGTTTTTTGGTGATATAAATATATATTTCAATGCCTATAACATGGTGAAATTCTAGTTCAGGTATATATCATAAATTTGTCTGTGTTATTATATTATTTTCTATTAACATACATTTATTTAAAACCTAAAATGTATATACAAATAATTATAGACAGTTCGTACCATTGCATTTCAAATTAATGTTCATGATTCAATTTAAACAGTGTTTTTACTGTAGTAATATAAATATAATATTATATCTAAATGTGCGTATACATATGCTCTTACTATATTATAATACTTAATCATAAATATATAATGAATTTTTCAATTGTTTAGTGTATGGCTTAATTGGAACCTTTTTTTTCCTATTAACATAGTTTGGCAATCATACTTACATGTAACTAAGTTATATAACTCAATTACTTTTGAAACTTGTAACTAGTTCGTTACAAATATTTCTGTAACTTTAAATGAAAGTAGTTACAAGTTACAATCAAAAATTATATTGCACATAACATTCAATAATCATACGATAATCAAGTGTTAACGTTTGTTTAAATTGGACATGATTTAAAAACTGTTTTACTTTCTCAACACTTATGTTGTGCCTCTCTTTCATTGAGTTTGTTTGCAACAACAAATTTCAATAATATTTTGAAAACTTCAACTGCCAATATATTATATCACTATCCAGCAATTGCCAAATGTTCATATTTACGGAATATATCTAGAAAATCTAAATCATTAGAAATAATAAGTAATATTTTAAATTGTTTATTATTATCATTCCTTCTTATAACTAGGTGGAATTCATTATTTGATTCAGTATCTCAGTTATTTAAATGTGCAGACAAATTATTTACATTACAGAAAAATTAGATTTGAAGTTTCATTTAAAAGAAGTGGATACCTATTGATTATTTGTCATAGTATGTTCAGTTGATGAAGCTTATTGCTATTGCATTAGACCATTTACAAAAAAAAAACAAATATTTTTTATGGTAATATTTATAATCTAATTTCCACTTAATTTCCATTGAGTATTTGAATAAATTTACTTAAGGAGCATAATTTTTGTTGCGCAGCAAATCTTATCAATCCTTTACTTAAATCACTTTAAAAACGTTTTAAATTGTTTTTTGACTTATCACCTGAAGCAATTGAAACTATATTGTCTTCATGTTTTCACTCAGTATTTAAAGTTAGATGGATACCTGAGAATAATGAAGTGGAATAGAAAAAAATACACAATATTTATGTTTAAATGCTGTTGAAAAATTTGTTATGAATACTACTGTTATAGATTCTTCAGATTATTATTAATTATATCACAATAAAAAAAATATTTGTAAAATTGAATACAATATTTAATTCATTGTCCTACCAGAAGAAATTTATCAGAACACAATTTTGAAAAATTAATTTTTCTTAAAGATAATAACTAATAAATCATATTAATTTCAGTAGAAAATAATGAATACTTTATAACAATTTGGTTTTAAATTCAATTTTATGTTTTTAAATTTTATTCATAATATACAAAAAAAAATCATTAACTTTGTTAATATTTTAATTACCACCTATGTTGCATGCATTTATTTCATAATAAGAATAAATACTAATTTAGACAATTGATAAATGTCTTAAAAACTGTTATATAAACATGTTTATCAATTGTTATTTTTATTGTGATTTATTATATAGGTATGTTGTATGCTTTATGCATTAAATAATTGTATTATAATTGTAATTTTTAAAGAATATTTTACACAAGTTAATTTTAACTATTACAGAATTATTATAAACACCTTTAAAATGTGTAACTTTTAACTTAACATGCAACTTTTTTCATAATTGCAGTAACTTATATCTAATCACACAGCATAAAAGTATCTAGTATCTTGTAACTAGTTACACAGTTTTAAAGTAACTTGTAACTTGTAACTAGTTACAATAAATTAAGTAACCCAATCCTGCATGTAACATACTAATAAATCTATATATTTTTTTTTTTAATTAGGCTTTTATATAGTTTTTATATTAACTGTGCATATTAAATTTATTATTTATGAAATGGTTTAATTTATATAAATAGATATAAAGACAGAGCAATTAGGTTCTTCATATCGAACAGGAATTGTAATAAAAACCATTTCTCTGTCACAAAGGATGTTAATACTTGCGCAAAATTGCATATTATAAAGTTGAAAGAACATTACCAAAATATCTTTTATCACCCCTCGCTACTTTGTGCTACTCCAATAGTAATTACTAATTGAGTGCGTTCAGTTGAAGACAAAGCTAACATTTTTGCTAATCGCCTTGCAGATACTTTCCAACCACATGATAATATTCTACATTCAGAAAAAAAAACTTAGCTGTACAATTCCTCGAGTCGCCGTTATAAATATTTCTACTCAGCTGAATTGTAATACGCAATATCTAAATATTCCCAGAAAAATCATTGGGTTACGAATTTACGACTCAGTGACTGTTGAAATACTACCAAAAAAAGTAATCATAATTCTAACATACATATTTAATTTAATGCTCTGCAGGCAATTTTATTTTTCTATGCTATAAAGCTATAAAAATAATATTCTATCTTCATATTTATGCTTAAAAAAAATATAAAAATACCACCTGACTATTCATTATTGTATTAGTTTTCTCCTAATCTTGTCAAACATTTTTGTAATTAAACGTACTATTATATAGTCAGAAAACAAAAATTTACCCGATTTGCAATTTGATTTTCGCAGTAAACATTTATTTTTACAATTCAAAAAAATCAATTGTATTTTGTCAAAATATCATATCTTTAGAAAACAAATAATATTACACCGGTGGCTTCTTAAACATCATCCGTACATTTGACCATATTTCTCAACTCTGCGTTTTGTTCGAACTAAAACTTATCCGAAAACTTAGCTACTATGTTATTCTTAAATATTTCTTCGTTTTATTCGGTACGTAACAGTTCATCTACTTTTCTACTAAAATTAATTAATGTAGTGATTTCCCAATGTGTAGTTGTCACTTTTATTTAATATTTTCATATCTAACCAACGAACATAACAACTTATATTCATGATTCCAATAGTTTTTCCTCATAAATTAGAAAATAACCCATTATCTTTGACATATAAAAATATTTAGACATCTAATGCTAGTGGGAAGATTTGTTAAAATCAATAAATTTGAATACATTTATTGCATCTTCAATGTTCGTTAGAATAAATTGTCTTTTCATATTTTTAATGATTTAGTTTTAAGAGTTGTGGAATATTTGTTTCCTAAACCACCTTTACATTTTAAGTTTAATTATTATAAAATCTAATAATATATAAATATTTATTAGAAAATAAAAGTATGTATTATAATTGAAATAATAATACAAATATGTATATAAATTTAAGTTTATAATATTATGTATATTATTATAGAAAATTATATTATTTTAATATGCGTACTATTACAAAAGTAATGTTTTAAATATTATATTTTTTGCAAGATATATGCCAAATAGCAGTTATAAAGAAGCATAATTATATAGATTAATTGATAACATTTTTGTTAATTTACTAACTCGGTTTGTGAGTATACACTTACACTATAATATATATAGTTGTTTTTTTTAATTTTTTTTAAAGAGCTTCCACGTACTATTAAACGATAAGACCTATAAAGCAAAGTTAAAAGTTGGGATTTTCAAAATAATTTATCGCCTAAATCCCACAAGTCCTTCAGTACTCAGTTCTAATTTACTATGAACGTCTTTGCGCCTAAGTTTCGAGTGATATATCGCACCCGTACGCGATATTTGTGAGAGAATAATCCATTTATGGTACTGTAGACAGAATTGCAGGGAACTTAAAAGGCAAGTGGTTGACCAAAAAACGTTTAATAACCATAGTCGTGTAACTTTTGAAACTTTTTGCACCTAAAATATCGCAAAGTTGTTTTTTCGGAGAAGGTCACTTCTTCTTTTTTTCTTTTTTCTTTAAATTTTTAACCACCAAAACGCTTACCCACTTAAGAGATTGCTGAAAAGTCATTATAAACTTTATGATGGTTTCATGGTATCGCGAAAAGCACAGACCCACCGTAATTTGGTCGTAATATATTTTAGTGTTTTTTGTATGTCTGCCACGTCTAACTGTATAGACATGAATTATGTGACGTGTTTCTTGTCAAAAATGTGCTGTGAGTTTAATGAGTTGAGAAATAATGACTCCAAAATGTAATATGACTTGACATAGTTGAGTAATTAAAATGTGTGTAGTAAAATGATTTTTAGTAGTAGACTTAATCGTTTTAATATATTTTATGTGCTCATAACTTATTATAAATATATTATTATTTTTTGTTTTAAATCTACAAGTATATATTAGCCACAATAGAATGTATTGATTATTAAGGACTTTAAAAGACTTTTATACGTCTTTGTTTAACACGCGTAAAAAATAGAAATTTAGATGTATTTTCATTTTAAGGTGTCGATCAACCACGTGAAGCAATATATTAATTCTGAAAATATAATTTAAAAAATAAAAAAACTGAATTCTTCGTCATGTATACTTAATAACAACATTCTCGCATTAAAATTTGTTTTTCAGAATTATATTATTATCACTTTACTAAATCAATTGGTACGTTGAAATGAAAACATGTCAAAATTTTTATGCAGTGTGTATGTTAAATAAAGATAGCGGAAATCACCGCTTCCAATCTTAAATAATATGATATAAATAATATTACATGTATAATTATATTATGTATGTACCTAAATATATTATGCCAATAAATAAAATCTAACATTTATATAAATTTAAGAATGAGATGAATTACAATTATATAAACTAAATATATTTTAATAATATAAAACTTACATTTTACTTGTAACATTAATTAATACATATTCGAATGTATGTTATTTTTGTGGTTATGTATTTGTTTAAACCATATATACATAAGGTTTAGTTGAGGTCATAATAGTTTTATTTAATACTATTTATGTACATAAATAATTTATTAAAAATAATATTGATTTTATAATATCAATGAACTTATCTGTATATCATTACGTTACATTTTTATATCGAAAGCAAAACCATTAGAACTATGATCAAAGGAATATACATAAAATTATATAAATTGTAATTATATTTTTAATTCATTAGTAGTTCAAGATAATTATATTTTTATCGTTTCAAATTAATATTCAATACGTAAAAAAAAACCATTGCTAGGTAATTTTAATATAGCTGAAGTATAACTTTAACTTTCAGATTCCATATAAAATCATGTTTCGATCGGGTAAATATAAAATAATAAACGAATGTAATAATGGTGGACAATATCTACCAAAAAGAAGATATCACAGATACTCGTATATTATTCAAACAATGATTAAATTATAATTCATTATTTTCTGTGGGAATTTTTCGTTGTGTGTTACAGCTGAACCAGATTCTTAATTTTTTTTTAAATTTAATCCGTAAAAATAGTATTTTTACCTACATTATTTGAATAAAATCAATTTTTCGAATTAATAAATTTATTTATATATTTTTTTATTTATTTGTTAGATTTTTAGAATATAAAATATATTCTAAACGTAACGTATTGATAAATTGTAAATTAGATAGAAAAATTATATGGTTTATATATGATTTTGAGAAATGTCTAATAATTATAATTATTATAACAGAAAAATGATAAAAATACAAATATTTCAATAGTTTACCGTGTTATATAATGATTATTATTACTGTTTAATTTAAAATGTTTATTAATATCTAAAATTATTTTATACGATTAACCTGCGAATTGAAAAACAATTAAACTTTATAAATAAATTATTTTAATCACTTTTAAGTCGATTACGGCGAAGCCCATAATACAACAAATTATACAATATTTAAATTTTGAAAATAGTAGCATTGACTGAGGGTGGTAGCCTCTAAATAATCTAATCACTCAATAATAAAACTACATAATATGAAGATACGTATGTGTATTTTCATTCGATTTTCATATAATTTATAATGCAAACTTATTAGGTAACTATAGGGTTGTTGGTCATACATATATTTTGTTATTCAAAAAAATGTTTATTAAAATTTATCTGTATTAAGCTTAAAATATATTTAAATTTTAAATTTTAAACGTACAATAAGTAATTACGTTACTTATCCTTTGTTGCGGTACAATAAACACAAGTTACTTAGGTTAAAAGTAATTTGTTTGGTTAAATTATTAATTTTCAATTTAATTTGAAACTAAAAAAATATCTCATTGGTCTTGTTTTTTGTGTTTACTGTTTATGTTAAGTATTAACAATTTAAGTAACGTTTTAGGAAAATTGAAACTACCTATTGTTTTTTTTATGGGAAGAGGGAAAGCATACATTTTGGCAGATAAAAGCTCCGACTAAACATTTTTCGAATAAATATTAGTAAAATTGGGTTTGAATTTAATCAGCTCAAAATCGTTTATCAAAATTTTCAATAACAATACGCTCGCTGATATAATAATTTCATTACACGAAATGCGTACTGGTAACGATATAATATACGCAGCTGACACGAGACCTGACAAATCGATCCTCGATATAATGGTTTAATGGTTATGGTTATCATTTTATACGGATATTAATAATATTAACTATATTATATGTTTTTCACAAAATGCTTTACTGATCTCATAATAACACGTCAGTATAACTATTTATTTGCTTCGTAATCAAAATTATAGCTCGTATAAAATAATGTACGGTGGAACTTTTTTTTTTTTTAATTTTGGTATTCTTGTACTATAGGTGGTACATCGTACGAATTCCGTGTATTAAATTCGTTTCAACAATACTATCCTAAGCCTAGACGAGTGTCAAGCACCTGGCTTAATATCAACTGTTTTTACTTTCGTAAATACAATCATTTGATAGATTCATAATAACTGTAATATTCATAAATAAATAAAAATTTATAAATTACGAAGGACTTTGGTATGTTACATGAAGAAAAACTATAAAATTAAATATTTACACAATAAAATGGTTTTGCATACTTCAGTTTTACTTAACACTAGCTCTAGTGTTAATATTTTTTTTCTGAGAATATTTTTTAATTAATTTTAATTAAATTTATATTAAATTTATTTGATTATAATTTATTGATAAATGTTTAGATTATTATGGTCATTTTGAATGAAAACACTTAGTATTATTAGTCGTAAACGTATCTGCAATGGTGTATTGTAATTTTTAAACGATGTTCAATAATATTATGATAGTTTGATGTTAACGAATTTTGATTTATTTTTATAGTACAAGCCAACTAATTTACAATATATTGTTTGGGTTTCTGAGTTTATCTTTGACAACCACATATAGTTTGTTAGGACGATGCAAAAAATATTATTTGATATACCATATACGTGATGATGTTGATAGTTTGATACGTATACTATTTTGGTATATTAATACGTTTTTCAAAGTCAAGTTATTTGTTTTATTTTTTATATTGGTTTTAATATTAGTGCTTGATCCTTTTTCTGAAAACTAATTTAAACAAAAACTTCTGTTAAGCATCTAGGATTGTGTTCATATGTATGATTGGAAAATATTTAAACTTCCTGGCACACATATTTTAAACGTTTATATAGTCTCCTCACTTAAATTAACGCGTGAGTAGTGATTTATTTTTGTAATTTAGACACTAGTTATTTTTAGTTTAGATATGGATTAATATAAAAAGTGTTTTGAGAGAAACACATTTAACGTACACAGACTACTATAGTCGACGTCGAATAACATGCATGCTGTTATGTCTAAAGTTATTTTTTACCGAATTTGTATGTAATATGTACAGTCGCCAACATAGTAAGGATATAAAGAACCATTCAAAACCTATAGGAATTTCCGTAGTAGATAGAAACTGTATCCCAAGCGTATTTTGTATAAGTTTATTATGTAATATATATATATATATATATATATCCAAAATCGATAAATGTTAATGCAGATAAAAAAATAAAATTGACAATAATTGAATTAAATAATTTGATTTTAATTTGCGTGGGCTGGAGAAATGTCGCGCTGGCGTAAGACTTTGAAAATAAAATATCATTGTAATAATAATAATAATAAAAAAAATAAACCTATACATAGTACATAGATCTCATCATAGAAAATGTATAACAATAATAATAATAATAATAATATTAATAAAAATGAAATCAGGACAAAACCTCCTCCGATCAATAGAATAATAATTTATTTATGCATCACTTGTGGAACTCGCTATAAAACATATTTTAACAGAATGTTGCCGATAGGAACTAAAAGAAAAGAAAACAATATCAGATTATCTACATACAATTCTAGGATTGATACAATAAACAAAATAATAACATTATTGGAACGAACACATTTACAAAAACTTGTATAGTAATATTAATAAATGAAAATTGTAAATAAAATCAATTAAAAATAATAAATTTAAACTTGACACGTTACATTATAACGCTAATAACTTGGTCTGCGATTTTAATGCCCTAAAAAATACGTTTATATCTTTAAAATTGAAATAATGCATTTAATTATTTTTGTTTTAATCAACGTTATATTCAAAAAAAATACTTTTTACTAAATTTAAATACATATTTTGCTGAACTGCACAATTTATAGTCTTTTACGTGGACTTTTAATCTGAAAAAAAGAGTTATTATCATTTAATTTTTCATCACTACTTGTAATTGAGTCATAACTTCAAATTTTACGTCATTCGAAAAATTACGATTAATACCATTCAATTAGGTAAAACCTCATTAGCACATCATTAAAAAAATACTTTTTAACTAAAAATATTAAATTAAAATATTAAAAACTTCATTTCATTTTTAAATTGTTTAAAATCCCTAATATACTCCAAAAATGGACATAAAAAATTTAAAAATGGATATACAATTGAAAGCATTCAAAAAAGTATAAAATAAAATATTATAATTTTAATTCCTAAACGCACGGAATGTGTATGTTATATAACTTGCAACACGTAGTTACTTTTAGAAAATAATCATAAGTGCATCAAAATCCTAGTCGTACTTTATTCATTTATTATTATAGTGAAATCATCACTACAATAAAAATCATTTTTAACAAATAAAAACGTATTGGTCATTACTATATGTTTATACAGTTATATTAATAAAATTGGTTTTTGATAAAATACCAGGTTTTTTTTTTTTTTGTATTAGTTACCGTTTTTTGCCATTAGGGATTTATCCATCTTACTTACCCTAGTGATGGATGACAGAAAACTCGATATAATTATAAAAAAATTGTTGTTTGAATCGTGAAAATAAAAAAAGGTAGGTAATTGTGTACCGCTCTGCTATAAAGTAGATATCGAATAGGTCACAAGCCTGAATCCAGAATATCAAATTTTAATTTACCATTAAAATAAAATAAATTAAATTAAATTAAATATTTATTTGGTTAAATTAATTTTACACGAAGTATAAAAAATTGTATATAAAAAAAATTAAAACATTACAAAATCATTTTGTTTCTTTGATTCATTTTTTTTAGTACTTATAAATGTTATAATAATTAGATTAGTAAAATAAATGGTTAAATTAATAATGAAACTCGTACATTATCATTGATCATATATAATAAATAATTAATTAAATAATTGATTTATAAATAATTAATTGAATAATAAAATATAATAATA
The DNA here is from genome assembly GCF_020882245.1 of Rhopalosiphum padi. Classification (NCBI taxonomy): domain Eukaryota; kingdom Metazoa; phylum Arthropoda; class Insecta; order Hemiptera; family Aphididae; genus Rhopalosiphum; species Rhopalosiphum padi. The sequence goes on along the minus strand of NC_083597.1, from coordinate 30,332,614 downwards.
TTACATAATAAAAATGAATACAGAACAAAATTGCTCGTTTTTCAAATTTATAAATACATTAATTACTTTGTCATAATTAATAAAATTATTCCTATAACAATTAAGTAATGCAAGTTCATACGAGCTTTTTTTCAATAATATGCTTTATCGCGTTCCAGTTTTTAATAGGTAAGGGAAGAAAAATGTCGTTCTTCAGTTGCTGAAGTGGCGGGTAATGGGAGAATATGAACAAAATTATGAATAATTGGGAAAGTTTCGGGATCACATCTTTCAAAACCTTCTAAAGATGCATTTGAAATTTATTTTTCATTTGTCCAATAAATATTTTTTAATTGAAACTTTCTTTTGAAATATTTTTACAGGGTGTTCTGATAAATTCAAATTTATAGCTATAAATTCAGAAAATGTTGTCATCATATTGTTATTTTTATTTTGAAATTCTGTTTGGTTATTAAAATCTTTTTTACTATGAATAAAATATGGCAAAATTATATCTAAATCGAACTCTGACACTGATTTTTTATCAAATCTGTACTTACGGTCGGAAATCTAAAAAAAGGAATATATAATACGATATGAAAATAATCTTCTGATTTTTGTAGTCGGTATATTGGCTCTATTCATCATTATTGTTTTGTTATTATTGGGATTTTAATCTCGTCATTATTTACTATTTTATTAAAAAAATTTAATATACCATTATTAAAAATTAAATTCAAATATTCAGTGATTTTTTTTAATCATAAGTATATTATTTATTAATTTAGAAGCTTAAAATTTATCTTGATAATGAATTTTTGATTGCCAAACTCTAAAATCTAAAAAGTTTCAAAATTCACTTACCGAAAATTCAATATTTTGTGTGACTTGAATAAGGAAACTAATTGTAACCTCTTCGTAGTTTCTAATGATTTTCAAAGAACTGAATTTTAGTAAAATCGTGAAATTTTGATTTAGAATTTAATATGGTTCCTATATATACAACTATACTTTCTATTATTATACCTTTGTTTTGATTTGATATTAAATCGATGTATACATTTTTTATTGGTTGATTTGACGCAATGGAAGCTGAGTTGTCTATTATTGTCATCATCAATGTCACTTTTTTTTTTAAAAAAAAATTTTGCATAAAATATGGGCACTACCTTTTGTCATATTTATAAAATAATAAAACAACTATACAAGTGTCACGTTTGATGTTGATTATCGACGGTCACAGCGATCGTGTGCGTATCGTATCGTACCTATACCTCAACTAAATTTATATTTTTACTACCAAATTATCATTACACAATAAATATCGCTAATAATAAAATAGGTAGGCACTACAAGTAATCAGACATTTTATTGCGTCAAACAAGTTTAAATGTTCGATTAGATTATACTATCGTTTTGACGGCGACCTATAAAAACGAACGTGGCCGAAATGCAATCGGCAAGATAAGACATTTTATCGGCTACCGAAAACAGATATCCTAGAATTCACCGGAGTCTACGAGAGGGGATATTGCCCCTTTTCTTTCTTGGATTTGAACCTGGTGGGTCACTAAAATTAATGTGTCGAATTTGAATTTTTAAATTTAATGATACTCGTACATCATTGTATAAAAAATAATTCTGACCAAAGATGGTGTCTGTCAGATTATACATATTATCAACAAATACTAAATTTTATGATATTATGTTCTTTGATATTTATATTAATATTGTTTAATTATTATAATAATATATATTTATATTTTATACCATATTTATTATTGTTATTAACTTTTTAGTTAATGCTATCTAACCGTGAGGCAATGTAGACAGGTTTACAGTAATAAAACTATAAAACATTAACTACATAATAGAACTATAAATTGGAAATATCTTGAGTTATAATTATATCTTTATTAAAAAATTCTCAAAATTTGTAAATTGTCGTTATTTTGACGAATTTTATCGAAATTTGAATTATAGTTATTATACAGATTTGAGAACAAATTATGTGAAATATTGTAATAGATTTTCAAAAATTCTGATCCAACGAATAGTATTTATTTGTGAAATATTTGAATTACAAATGTTCATAAACAATTAATTTGATTTTTTGGTATATATTATTTCAGTCTCAAAAATCGTTCTCAAAATTGAACTTGAATCATTTTTACTGTTCTGTATAAGTATATACATATAAAAATATTTATATTATATTCTAAGAAGCTCATATATGTCTCTAACATGCATTATCAGCAGCTATCAAAACAAAAGATAATTACTTGGTTCCGTTATAACTATGATAATGATTTAAATTAAACGATCTCTGGTGGTAAGAAAATTGGCCGGTATCTCGAATATAGATTATCATTAGTATAACTACCCAATATCAACGTTTAATGTGGTTGTAGTCGTGGTGTTGACACTATATTATTTTAGCTGCGTACCTATTACATAATAACATACAATTATTAAAATACGCACATATTATATACAATTTTCTTTGACGTGCGTTGTATTTCGTAGCATTGCAAATGAGGCTTTTATTAAAATAAAAAAATAACGCATTTACAATATCAAATATAGTTAATTGTATCAATACATCTGGCCATTGGGTTTTGTAGATGCATTTCGTTTGTTATCGATAATAACTGTTATATTAGGACGTGATAAGACGAACAATAATATTATACGTATTGCAAACTACCGAGAGACTAACATGAACCGATATATTATTTATTATGATTATGAACATGTGTTCCATAAAACTCTTGAAACGTAGTACCTACGTGTTTGTGTTATCAGTTAATTGAACAGTACGTTTGTCAGTTATTCCCGCAGTCATATATCTGTGGTTATTCCATTATTATACATTTGATTATTTATTATTTTCAGTCTTAATCTCAATCTATTACATTGGTATATAATATGTATAATGTATATAATGTGTATAGGTGTGTGTTACCTCTATGCATAATATTTACTATATAAAACTTAAAATACTAATAATGATCACGTGAATACATATTTCTATAAAATTAAATACAACTTATAATGTAATTGAACTTAAATATTAATCAATGTATTTAAAAAGTCACGATTGTTGTTTTGTTTTGTTTTATTATGTACAAGAAAGTGTGTTATATTAACTACAACATAATGTTATGTTGATAAATAATTATTCATTTAATTTTTTTTTAAGTAACTGTATGTTATCAGGTTAACATGATATTTGTAATATTTTAATACTAACTTAATGATTTATAGACAGTATTTTTTTGGATATTATTTGTATATCTTTACTTTTCCGTTGCATACACTTTTTGTATTATTCTGTTTTTATTCCACGTGCATGCAATAAATAACAATATATGTAACTATATGTCTACACAGTGTAATCTTACAATATAAAAGGTTGAAATCTGACTTATTCTGCAACATTTCAAGATTTTTAAGTAAGCCTGCAATTTCTATTTTTAAAGGAAAAAGCAACTCGTTTTTATTAAACTAATGCAACGACCAACTGGACTTTATTTAAGTGAGATTGATTCAAAAACCATTTGATCTTAAGTATATTAATAATATGGTTACTTGATAATATGCATCACAAAATTAGCTAGTGTATTATTAGTTATACCTATAATAACAGTTGTCAGTGGTTGTATATAATTAAATTTGATTTTCATGCTAAAGCGTTCCCGGTAAAATATCTTCGCTTTGATCTAACCATACTGTTTAAACTTTAAACGTACGGCTATCTTCTGGCCTTCGATAACGGATAGTGGAATCAAAATATAATATAATATTATATACTTTACTTATAATATTCAATATAAAAAATATTTATAAAACTGTATTCAAAAATATAAAAATAATACTATTAATTATAAAGTTGATTTAAATTTTATTTTAAAAATTACAAAAAATAAATAAATAAGTAATTCTATTAAATATAATATAATATACTTATTTTGTATCATTTAAATAAAATATAAGGTATCTAAACTATAACTAAAGGGAGGGGGTCTTAGATTTTTGAAAATTTACAAGGGAGGCGTAGAATAAAAAAAAAAGGTTTGGAACCACTGGTTAAAAGCATGTCCCTGTAATAGTACATATTTTGTAGTCGTATATCTAATATACATTAACTAGAATATTTTTTATCGATCATTATTATGTGTACGTGAGATTCGTTAAAAATACAGAATTAATTTACCGTAGTCATATTTTGCAACTATCTAGGAGCGATTTACCCATCAATTATTGAGGTAAACATAAATCACAGAATCCTATCCAGTCGGATTAACTGCTATTTTATCACTTAAGTCGATTCCTCTTCTTTGTGGATCACAGGGGTACTAACAGAGTATCTTTAGATGCAGTGCATAGGTATATAATAATATTATGTTTTAATACAGACAATATCTGATAGTTGGAATTATAATATTTACCTAATTTATATTATTAGTTATATACATAAATTATTATCTCTTTTGAATAATTAGAGTGCTAAATTTATTTGAGAAACCATAAATAAACTATGAAAAAAGAATTAAAGAATTGAATTGATTTGAATTATAATACTCAATACTTTTATAAACTACAAGGTGATTTACATAAAATGGCACGTTATTCGATTATACAAATATTATCAAACAATAGTTATTATAATTTTTATTAAATACAATATTATCACTGATCAATACAATTATTTTTATGTTTAATATCTTAATCTTAAAGTTATAATAATATTAACAATTTATTATCAAATATAACAAGCTGAAAAGTGCTTATATGCATAACTTGCAATAATATTGTATGGTTCAAAAAATTGCTATCTGAGAAACTATTGTACTTAAAAACAATTAATATTAGTTCGTGTTTGATAAATTATTTTTAGTTAATAATATTGATAATTTGATTTAATTAAATACATTTTCATTCTACCTAGATCAAACAAATGTCAATTGCATAAACAATAATTTATTATTGCGTTTATAGAAAATAAATTTGTTTATATGCCTATATATTTTTTTAATTGTTTTGTAATCTGTAGAAATAATAGCACAGAATAAATTTAATTTAATCTATTATGTGGAAACAGTATATTATGTTAGATTTTATAAACAGTAGCATACCAAAAAAAAAAAAAAGCGTTAAGAGGAGGCAACACATACGTGTGTTGTCTCCATTTTACAAGTTACAAGTACGTAACATAGCAAATTTACGTTTAGTAGATCACGTTTAGCTCCGTGAGTTTAAAAATATGTTTGTATGTCGGTTTTTTTTTACGATTATTCAGTTTTTAAGTGAGTTATGAACATTTTTAATTAACGCTATACTATATACGCGTAACTTGCTAAAAATTAAACTATCGTAAAAAACCAACATACAAACACAGATAATATTGTTTTTACCATCAAATTACATATTATAGGTCGATTCACTCTAATTTTTAAACTAACGGAACTAAACGTGATCTGCAAAACGTAAATTTGCTATGTTACGTACTTGTAACTTGTAAGATGGAGACAACACATGCGGGTGTGACGCCCTTTTAAGGGTGTTCCAGTCGGTCATTTTCTAAAGAGTAGAAATTAGACAAATTATGTGGCAAGTATATTCGGGTCATGTCAATGTGTGCGAGTGTAAATTAACATATTTAGTTTGTGTGCGCTACTATACACCGTAACGTGTATCTCAACGTAGCGGGTCGTTATTGTAATCTAAATTATTAATTTTACGTGCTATTTTTAATTGTATTTATAATATTTCGACAAAATCAAACAATAAACACTACGTTATTGTTTTATAAGCGCAACGTACACTAATATTATAATATAGTGAACATACAGTAATGGTCAGTGATCTATTTATATTTTATTATTACGATTTAGTACAAAAATTGGCCCGGATAATAGTGAAATTGGATAAAAAATATATTTATATAAAACTGTTAATAAATTGTCATAATGTATGAGAATTTCATTTGATGGACGATATATAATTATAAAATTGAATGCACTTAATATATAATAATTTATTTCTTCTAAAGATGTAATATAATACCTTCACATTATGTGTACAACAAATTAGTCAACGTTAATACTTGGACTCACGCGTATAATTACAAGTTATTCAATATGAACTCGCATATTTCAAGTGCATTTTATTATATTTTGTTCAATTCCTTTATGTATAAATATTAAATATAATTATTGAAATACGATAAACTATGAATAGCTTCAAATTATAATAGTTAAAAAAAACACTATGCTTATCATGTTACTATAATAATCTTATGATACATACCGCATAATGCATGTGGGCACACGTGTACAAATACTTCCAGATGCTACTATTATTATCCATTTGAAACTAATAAATAATAGTTCTTTAATGACTTATAGCAAGACAGATAAACATTATATTTATTATTTGTTATGTATACATAATAATATTATATAATATTTTGATAAAGTCTGCCATTCTGGTGGGATTTGGACGAGGCTTTTATAAGATAGTAAATTGATTGACAAGTAATCAATAATGAAAAATATTCTAAAGAAAAACGAATCGGTGTCAAGAAAAGTCTCAATCTAGTTTAGTGATAATTCTATCTTAGAATATAAAAATTTGTTGAAAACAATATTATTATAAGTGCCTATAATTTGTTACATTTATTAAAAAATATCAATCTTCTTATCGTCAGAAATAATATTACTGAACTATATATTATATACATTGAAGGATTAAAAGTATTGTGTTCTTGTTGTAATATATTAAGTTTATGATATCCAATAAAAGGGTGGATCTACATAAAATGGTCAACGCGATTATAGTTATAATTAGCATTTTAAAACGGAAACGTACGTACAGTGTTCCCTCTATGCTATGCAAGATAGGTACTACTATGCGGTCGTCACGCATTGTTATCCACATAAACCTTGTTTATTATTATTTTTTATTTTTATTCAGCTTCAGCAATGACCATCACACTAGATAAACTATTTTAGTTTTACATACAATTTATAACGTACAAAATATATATACTCAGTTAAAGTGAGCATGAAATTATTCATATTTTTTAAATTGTAACTTATTATTATGATATATTTTATCAGTTGAAAATCCTTACATTATCTAACAAAAATAAAATTATGTAGTTTTATAAATATGGAATTTTATTTATTTTCCGTATTCCATTTTGTATAAGCTAAATTAACTGTAATAACGTTATTAGAATAAAATAACGATAACTTAGTTTAATAAGTTGAACAATAACTGTAATATTTAATTTCATATCATTATTATTAAATAGATGTTGTGAATGTTTAGGTTTAAGGTGATATAAAATAATTAAAAATATAGAAGATATATTATTTTTATTATAAAAGCAAACAATATATTGTTTTATGAAACTAAAAAGAAAAATGAGTTTATATTTCAGATTCTTTTGTATAGACATCCAATATTAGACATTTCTTCAGTCAGGTGATTTTTAAAAAGAGATCAAGTTTCTTTTTTATACAATACATGCAATTTCAAACTAGTATATGTATTTATTGTTTTATATTATTATTCAAAATTTTGCTGTATAATATGTTATTTTACAAAAAAGATAAATATGTAAAAGTTAATATTAATGAAGGGCAAATATTTTTTTTTTTTTTTTTAAATGTATTATGAAGTATAAAATAGCTAATATATTACTTTGGACGTTTGTTATATCTCAAATACATAATTTAATTTATTTTATGATTTTATTATTATTTCTTAAAAAAAAGGGTACAAAATATATTCAAGTTTTTTGCTAAGCAAATAAAATAAAATGCCATCGTTAGAAACAACTTTTATTTAAACGGTTGTTAAATGGCGTGTTTGTCAATTATGTGGAAAATATAAAGAGCGTTGCAGATAGTTCGTACCTCGAGCATCAGATATTGTAATAAAACGTTTCATATTATTAATTATTTCAGCTATTTTGTTCAAAGCATATCATTAATCCGGAGAAGCAAAGACCACGTTTACTTTCATATGACTGGATGTTATTGTATTTTTTCCTTTGTTATTCTCTTACTCGCATGAACGGTTCAAAGGAAAACGGTCAGCATAAATTTGGATATGAGCTTGCGTGTAAAGTTATACATGGGTGTACTAGAACGGATCATTTTTTTTATTGTGTGTGTTCACATTTTAGGATTTCAAAAATGTTTTGAACCGTCTATTCTTTTGGCCGTATATAAAGCAACAATAAAATCGATATAATGTGCAAAAGAGAAAATCGCATTTTGGATAACAGCAGTGCGTAGAATTTAATAATAATTATGTCAAACATTTAACAACGCAGATGTATCACCATCAGACACATAAACAATGTATTTTAATGAAATCTTAAATTTATTAGGAATTTATTAAGTAACATACCATAATACTTAAACTAACTTTACTTTTTAAATTTATCACATTATTTCTTCATTAATTGTTTCCATTTTGTTTAGTTTCTATGTGTTTCGAATCAAACTTAGTGAGATACTGAGATGTAACGTTGTTACTGTAATCTATTATTGCTAACATAGTTGAGCATTATTATAACGTAAATAACTTAAATTATTAGACATTTAGTTAACAGCAATATGATATAGCCAAAATAGCCAAATAGGATAATAAAGGTAATTTTATAGTAAATGCAGCTATAATATATTTACAAACCTTTATAATCTATGAACCGATATTTTATATGATCAGTCCAAGACATATATTTATAATATATTATCTGTATACCTACCACCATTCTAATAATGGCGTATTGGGATATTATACATGATTTACGATTTTAATATTTAAACAGATCAGCGTTGACCCAATGCATGGACACGTCTACCAAATATATTCACCCAGTTTTTGGGAGTATTCCAGTAACAAAATTAGTTTTTCATAAATATAATATAATTATACCATTAACCATTCAATGCACACATTGTATCCAATATGAGCAATAAAGACTAAATTAGGTAAAAAATAGCGATACACCACACAAAAATATCAAAATCAAAACGTATTTTGGTATTTTTTCTAAACTCATGGTCACAATGGAAAATCAAAGGCTAATCGTTTTTCTCTCTTTTTATTTTAATGAAAACTAATAAGAATAATTAAAATGTATTTTACACGTTTAGTAATGTATCCATCGATCAATATAAACCAATTGTTTGTCATAAAATCTCCAATCTACATTATAAACAGGACAAACTTCACTGATTTCAATAACATGATGGTGTACACAGTTATCAAAGTAGAAATGTAATATAAAACCAAGAGCAGTCCACCACAGTGTCACAACTGTCACAACTATGAGCACACTTCTAACTTCTCTAATAATGCTACTCACTGTGTCAAGACGTGTTGAAATAGATAACCTTTCAAACGTCTGTGAAAAACATAAAAGCAGCCAAGCCAAGTTCATAACCTTATGTGCGGGTGTTTATATACATTCAAATTTAAGGGATGTCCAAACTATAAATATTTTACGAGCGCCGAATTATGAATAACCATCTTAATTTTTATAAAAAAAACACACTGTGTTCCCTTTTAGTTTCACCAATTATATTATCGAATGCATGTGTTGTAGATAAAAAATCTGATCTTAAATTGTGTATCTTAGGTACTGCAAATATGTCATTAATATTATAATTGGAAAAACCAGTGAGTAATATCAATAACCAACTTTAGTTTTTAATTTTAATTAAAAAACAGAAAATGTTATCACACATTAACATTCAATCAATATTTATTATTAAATATTTCGTTAAAAAATGAATAGCAATCATTTTATTAGTTACATTGTTATTTAATTTAACTGAATTATAAAAAGTTGAACTTAAAGAGTATTTCATTTATCCCTTACAAACTGACAACCACTATGTGTTTAATAAAACTGACTTTACTTCAAGTTTACTTGTATCTAACTATTTCAAATGTACTCTAGCCTTTCTACTTTCCGAAAAAAATTACTGTTTCTGACTGATTTACTGTAAAAGTTTAGTTTCTAGAGTGGTACGATCACCACTTGTATTACACTATTTGTGTATAGGTATATATTTATATATAAATAACCTAACTTAATCTATACACATGTATAATGGTATCCATCTAGGTTTGAGCGCGTGTCCATGAGCGCTATTGGTTTAAAAGGGGAGTTTGTTTACGACGTAAACTTTTAATGATATGAAATGTAAGACGCGCAGGATTACGGGAAGTAAAGAAACGAATACGATGTTCGACAATTTGACTTGTCAATAAAATATTGTTTACCCTCCAACAGTCCCGAATAACAATAATTTATGGTTTTATCCAACTATTTTTATTTTTAAATACAATTCAATGGATGTTTATGTTTTGAAATTATTAAAATATCTTTTTCATTATACTTTATACCAGTGATCTATTCCACATGCATCGACCATGCTCATCATTTTTTTTTAAAATTCAATAACGTTATAATCAAAATGCTAATTTTTTAAGTATACGTTAAGAACTTTATGAAAATAAATTTTATATTTAGATGTTGATACATCTAAATATAAATTCAAATAAGTACTTCTGGTTATTAAACATTGTGCACCAATTATTTAATATTCTTTAAAAAATATTTAACATAAAATAAATAGTATTTATTATAATATCAATATTATTATTAATACTATATTATTTAATATTTTAATAAGTCTTATTAAATTCAGACAATGTTTACTAATTATAAATATCATTTATACAAATAAACATAATTTAAAATTTCTCATAGCTCCCATATTATCTTCCAAACTTAATATAATATGTTCGGGAACGATAGTTGTCAGATACATTATTAAAAATGTAACTGGTAACTAGTTACGATTAATCGAGTAATTTACCAAATTCTAAATGTACTTTTATTTTTTTAATTTAAAACATTAAATAATTAAGAATCTACTCTTTCTAATTGAAATTTATAAATATCAGCATTTTTCAAAAACTTACCCATTAATTTAAACAAAAAAAGTTGATTCTTTAAAAAAAATATACCATCACAGAGGAGTAAAAGACACTTTTTAAATGGTGTAAAAATCTAAAAAAATAAAATATATTATTATGGTTTTAATGTGGAAAAATTAAAAAAAAAAAAACCATAATTTGTATAAATGATACAACTTTAGCGAGTGATAAGCTTGGTGAATTATAATATTATATACAATAGGAAATAAAATTACGAGAAAAGATAAAATAATATTCACTTTTATTGGAAATATACCTAGGTATGTAATACTTATTCTTGTGAAATATGTTCGAGTATTTTTCATTCTAAAATTGTCTATACTTTTTCTAGAGTTTACTATTAACTGTAAGTTTTAAATCGTTTTTACTCGTCTTCATATTATAAAATTGGTTTTTCCTTAATAAAATATAGGTATGCAAACAATATACGTAAAATTAATGATAATAAAATATCAAATAAAATATAATACTTTTAAAAATATTATAATGTCTTTTATAAAATAATATTTAAGTGTCATGTGTGCCTTTATGGTACATATTTATTTTTATTTGTAAACATAAGTATTATTGTATACATTTTATGAGATAACTAATCATCATTTAAAAAAATAGAAAAATACTCATACAACTTAAATCAATAAAAAAAAAATTCATAATGGTTTGTAGTTTTCTTTTGATGTAATTTTATATTATCAAGCATTATTACTGATTCAAAGTATTAGTTGAACAATACATTAGGATAGAATATTATTATGATCTCGTATTGTTGTTTATTTTTTTATTCAATTAGTAGACATAAAAATGTATAATTTCTATTTTATTTTTATTTATAGATTTAAATAAAAATAAATAATAAGGTTCAATTACAGAATCGTTATTTATATATAGTTATTTTATTATTATATTCTAAGTAAAGAGTAAATACACCAAAAATAGATTTATTTATCATCGCTTTTATTTAACCCAATAATTATATATATAAAAAATATATAAGAAACGATTTTATTTCAGATGGCAACTACTTTAACCGTTGCCGGGATGTGTTGGGCGACATTATCATTAGCAGCATCATTCCTGTGCAGTTTTGGATTCTATTTACCATTTTGGATACAGGTTGGATGATATAAATAATTTTGTTATTCTCAGATTTATATTATAATACTGTGTCACGTTTATGAAATTACACAGTTAATAACGGTTACTTCCTTTTTAATTTAAACGTTTATTTATATATTTTATAAGTATTCTTTATTTCTTTATGGTTCACACGTGTGACATGACTTTATAAACATTTCAGTTTTTGAACTTTGCAGTTGAAAACCTCAAAATATTAAGTTAAGAGACTGGATATTATATTAAATTCCTCTAACTTTATCTCAGTAGGAAATAATTCTGTAAAATATTATTTTAAAAATCTTAGAAAATGAATTTTTTTTAAATGTTGGTTTATTTAAGTATACCTATATATTATATTGATTTAAATGTGTTTCAATGAAGTAACCGTAATTTACTATAAACATAATTAAATACATTCAAACAAATGTTTGGATCAAAACAAAAGTGTTTCATATCAAAAACTAAATCAAATATTTTAAGTTTAATTGTTGTATAATTCATGATTAAATTGAATAATTATTAATTCAACTGCATCAAATAGAACACAGTGCTTTTATTACAAGCCAGGTATGTTTGGATGTGTTGGTGATCAGCTATATCAATAAGTTAGTTTTTAAATGAATAATTTTTTTAACAGATTTTAGATAAAATTTATAAATTTATTTATAATATATATATATATTATATAAGTATGTTTTTTAACGAATTTGGTGTGTTGACTAAACATATTCTGTTTTTAATTTATGTAAACATAATGTGACTAAACCTAAGGTCTCAATGTTTTGTATAAATTATCAGGTAAATCGATACATTTTACTTAAGCAGTCGTAAATAAATTCCATCGATGTAATTACGTAATATATAACGTATAACTATATTATTTGTAAATCTACTTATATTATGTGTAAATAAATGGTTTTCTATGGCCGTAAAATTATCGCAAGACGCGAGTTAGTTTTGTCTGTATTTGTCTTTGTACTGTAAATTGTAATTTGTAGATAATTTATCAATGAATATAATGTATCACTTTTATTATTTTTGTAAGTTATTATTATCACAGGTATAATAATCATAACAAAACAAAAAACAATTAATTGTTCTTACTAGAATATCCATAAATATTAATACAAATCAATTCCCATTCAATATTGGATAGTAGAAAATTCCAAGCAAATAATAAACAATAAATATTAATTCTAATGTTTTATGCAGGTTGGGAAATATTTATTTATTCAGAGTGTGGAGGGTTGAATTGAAAATGATAGATTCATTTTGAATTCGAATGTCCAATGGGAATATAAATTACTGAATGCTTGAAACACAAATGACAATTTAACGAGAATATTTCATGATATTTATATTTTTCCTTTTCTACATTAATGTTCACATATATTCAATAGTAATTTTCACTATTTTCTTGCATTCCATAACGAATGATTTATCTTCTTGCCTCTTGCTGAATATAATAACCAGAAATGAAATGTTAAAAATTCCTCTACATTTGAAATAAATATGATCATACCTTCAAAATATGTTCTTCAATTGAGATTCTGTGTAATGTGCTGCCAATATGGGTTCATTTTCCAATATTTGTTAAATTTATTACATGATATTGTGTAATGGAGTTTGATGAAAATATAGTGTCACTATACATATATATTAGTTCATTTATAAGCTGAAAAGTATATCTCATCTTAGTTTCTTCGGAGGAGGGATTTTCTTTGAATTATACCCGGATACTTCTATCTTAACCTCGACTTCTTTAATCTATCTTTCAGGCATGAGTATATTATATAAAACAAAAAAAAATTGGATTTTTGTAAGCCACGAGAAAAGTTTTCTAATTGGGATACACAAGTATTGTGTAAAGATATTGAAAAAAAAATTTAATCTTACTGAAATTTGGCCATTTTAATTAGTGTACATTATGATTAGTGTAGCAATAATTGGTTTCTCTTGATTTTAATTCATTGTTAAAAAAGTATATTTTTATCATTATCAAGATATAAAACAATATTTACTGAAATGCAACTATGTATGTTGCATATTTGTTGTTAACAAATTTCAAACTTTTAATTTTTCAAATTTAATATTATTTAATTAATTTGGTTTAACTATTTTAATTTTAAATCAACCTTAATTGATATCCATAATTAATGTATTGTTTTTCATGACTATGTATTATCAACAATATTTATTAATGCACATTAATTAGATTTATTAATATTTATTTAATTTTAATTGAAGCACGTGAGAAATTATTTGATATGAACTTCTACAACTATTGTTAATTTTACAATTTTGGAAACTAGACTTTCGATTCATTAAATCTGTCTACAATTATTTATTATTCCAATTCAATTAGTACGATTAATTTGTACTTGATTAATAATTTGTGTGTGTAGAGTTGTATGTTAAGCTGACACTAACAATATGTTTAATTGATGATCGATATTTTTATGTAGAATTCTATTGCACGAAATTCCTTTACTGCGTATTAATCATTAGTAAGTTATAAACGACCATTATCACTCCACTTTGAGTTTTGTAGCTAAAAAGCATATATTATGCAGAATACGAGATGAGCGTTCCATTTCTGATGTAATTCCAGCGAAGAAATGTGCACAGCACTGTCGGACAAATATGTGGTTAATGTGTATGCATACGCTCTGTATCAGTCATTATTACAATATCCAAAAACTACAATACCGCGAACAGTTGATTATTTATTATTATAATTATTATTATTATTTTTTTTTTTTGTCCTCAAGCGATTTTCATGAAATTTATAACGCTTTGACTGCGGCAACGAGGGCGTAAAAAACAACGTTTCACTTGAATTACCCGCGTGTAAAGCAGACCGTGAGTAATCGTTTGGTTTCAAGTATCAGTTTTCCCCTCGTGTAGCTTTTTTGTATGTGTTTACTGTCGAGTTTTAACTTTTTTTCGTTTGTTGGACAAATGCAAATAATATTTGGAAAGAAAGTTGAGCAACTTATAAAATTCATTTTTATCTTGAACTTATTAGGTATATCTATGTATGATCGGCTATGTTAAATTAATGTTTTACTTGAACTAATACATTATACTATTTATATTCAAAAGGAACCATTTCTTTTTAATTTATAATAGGAAATCGTTTAACGCAAATATGAATTTAATTTGGGATAAAAATATTGCAGTCAATGAAAATTTAAGTGGGCTAAACCGAATAAATATTATTGAAAATTACTAATATTACAACATGTATGTCGTATACATATATATTTTTTATGTAAAATATAAATTTCAAAACCAGTACTTTCACCAAAGCCATTAAAAAATTAAATAATGTATAGTAGTGCGTTAATAATTCACTTTACATGTAACAACTACATATTTAAATAATTTCAAGTAGATATTGTGTGGAATAAAATAATAATAATAATAATAATACCTAATAATGATAATGTTATATTATGTAGGTACCTACTTAAACAATGAATCGTTATTCGTTATTCTTTAGTTAATACTTTGAAATCATATAATGGAGATATTTTATGCCAAAGTTTTAAAACTATTCAAAAGAATCAGGCTTGAAGGTTTAAAAATAATACTTTGTTAACTAGGCATTTTTCTGATTTTTTATTGCTCGCGGTATCTAATATCAGCTAGCATAAAGCCAAGTGTAATTTATTATTTTCACATAGTTCGTATACATATATTTTAAACCAATAATGTTCTACAAGCAATTAAAATATTATATGTATAGAACCATAAAATAATAGATATGATATTTAAAAAATCAACATATTGATATAAAACTTTTTCAATGTGAATAATTTCACATTAATTAAAAATGAAAAAAAATTAGTTAAAGAATCTATTTAAAATGTATTGTAAATATTAGTGGTTAACTAGTACTGACAAAATAAAAAATATTTTAGTTTGATTTTTGTTTAGGTTATTATTTTAATACTATTACAAAACATTATTATTAATAAATTATTATATTATTATTACTCAAGAAAAATATGATTAAATAATTGGGTCGCGAACTACTCGTAGCTTAATAATAATTGTGTTTATACTTCATTAAAATATTTTATTGACACAAGTTGTAACTATGGCTAATTCCACAGTAATAGCTATGAATTTAAATGATAAATATATTAAGTCATTCCCAAGCACTGTAAAACTAATCAGTTAAACCATCACATTTCGAATAAAAAAAACCACACGGCATCCCTTCTCAATTTTCTCGCTGTCTATCACATGCTCCCGTTGCTTCTAACACCAATAATACCGTATTATTAAAAATTGATAGTAGATCATATTATATAAATTTATTTCATATTTTAACATATAAGTTATTAATTTCCTCCTTTCATTACTTTACTGTTATACTTCACAAATAGTATATTCCATGATTAATAATTATTTATTTCTCATCGCTTAATAATTATTATTATAACATAATTACTTATTAGAATAGTAATTATTTGTATAATATACACAATTTTAATATTGGTCATCGTTTTTTATATTAATTTATAATAAACCCGCACAATTTATAACTATTTCATTATTAATTGGTATTACCTATTATTATAATATTTTTCATTATTCACTAATATTATTTAAATATCTTTATTCCAACAGCTGTAACTATTTAACTTAATGATATAATTGTTGAGCTTTAATAACTGTTTTTTAAAAGCTAAATAATAATTATTATAATATTATAGTTATAAGAACATTTTGTTTATTTTTTATATTTTTAATTAAGATAATAATTTCAAAATAAATAATTATATGAAATAAAAAATAAGAAATTAATTAAATACATACTTTATGCTTTTGTATATAATACTCAAAAAAAATCATCAGGTGTATGACAGACACTTATTTAAATCGTGTTTAAGAATTCAAAATCGTACAATGAATGGCACAACGTAGGTACGAATAGCCGACTTAATTTTTAATTCATTCTTTTTTTGTTTGGTCCTGAAATTGTCTTCTTTTTTTTTACGAGTGAGAGATATCATCTAAAGGGCGTAAAATAATTGTCCAAGGCAATTTTTAAACTCGAACAGTGTTTTTGACGGCTATTGTGTAGGTGACATAATGTCTCGAGAGCGTATTAGCACGTCGGTAAGACTTCATGTTCGCGTATTGCAGCGTATTCGACTTTTCTTCTTCTTTTTCCTTATTTTCTTTGACTCATTTGAAAAATTTCAGGTGAATACCGCGCTTCGTTCGTCCCACGGAAATGAGATGTACACATTTTCCGTGCGGCCGGTATAGGTATATGCGTAGGTATTCATGAAATTTATATATATTACTGCACTCGGTCATCAGACGACACGATGATACGTACCGACGCTGTACTGTATCGGAGTTTTTCCTTTATATATAAATTAACAGTGACAAAACATTTCTCCGGGGGCACGACATGCGCACAAAGCTCTGCCGAATAATCGTCACGGTGAAAAAATAATGGGGCGACAGGGCTGAGAGTTGATGTTGTAACACTCACTTCCGAAAAGTCCCGCTGTCACGCGAATAGAAAATGAATACATCCCTATTGTGCCGATGACGCCAGCGAGGCGGGCCACCGTGATTTTAGAAGAAAGAAAAATACGATAATATTATCTCGAGAACGACGAGTAACATTTCAATGCAATAAGCCGCTTTCCTACGATGACATGCATTATAAGGACGGACGTGTGCATTAGAGGTAAACTTTGAATTAGGCGCCTACTTAAGAGTACTTACTTAAAACATAAAACGAATGTAACTGACTATCACTCGATACGTCAGTGACTGATTTGCGATGCAAAAATGGCGCGATAAAACTTTAATATTTATATGACTTTAAAATTGAAATTAAAAAACTATAAGAAGAATTAAAACTAGAATCAGGTTATAATGGTTATATTATAAACGTACCAGTCGGTAAAATCTATTGAAAATGATTTCTATTTTTGGACCCGTCTGTGGTTAAAAGTTTCTTATCAATTAGTTATAGGAGTACTTATGTTATGTCCGTGACCTCACAAAATTATAAATTAATTATGTTCTATAAGTATCGAATTTATAGATAATAAATCTATTATTGAAACGGTTCAAATGGTTCGATTATTATTTTTATTGCCATTATAATGTACGGCTAAGTTATATATATATTACCTACATATTTCATAGACTTCAACGATTTATTAATTCACGCAATAATAATTAATTTTATTCGATACACAGATAATTTTTTTTATTCACACTAAAAATATTTTAGGGTTGGGTTTCGACCATAATTAATCGTATAAATAGTTTTGAATTCGGAATACTAATAAATCTGACATATACGATAATATACAGCAATACAATCATTATTATCGTATTAACGCGTAACTTGGTATAGCTACGGCGGTAACGTTGATAGGAAACGTTTCCTACACCGACTACCAAATAAGGGTACACCTCGGGGGTTCAAATAGTATATAATATATACACAACATACGTTGTATACAGTAATATATTATTGTTGTTAGGATTTAGTGGCGCAGTCAGGAAATTAAAAACCCTTCGTCGCGGTCGTGGATATCGTTGCAGCGGGTGTGTGGCTCGGGGCGCTGTTTACTTTATTTTTTTGATATATATATATGTACGATTACAGGCGGACGAGCCCCTCGCATATATCCAATTTTTTTTATTTTTTGTTATTCGTACAATATATTTTCACTTTGCCGTTTACGATATTTTTATGCAGACCACGTGTTCGTTGCAAAGATTTCCCAGGGTTGTACGGCGCACATAGCGCCGTAGTCTTATAGGGTAAACCCGGTGGCAGCACTCGGCAACAACAAGAATTATTGCTTGTTTATACGTTGACATTTATATAAGCTATCATTTTCCGACCCCCGGCATAAATCCTCGGGACACTCGTTAAATAATTTCTTCTTTTTATTTCTTTCCCCCGCCTTCCGTACGTCTCTCTATATTTGTGTGTGTGTGTGTGTGTGTGTGTCTGTGCCTTTCTCTTTCTCACTCTATCTATCTATATACCCATCTCATAGTCTCTACACCCTTTTCACTACCATCATCCGCATCAGCTATACTCACCAGCACTTCACGTTTCGACCATACAAAAGGAATACTAGTCTGGTGGTGCTGGTGCTTCTGCTTCGGGCGAAATAGTACCCTGTGGACAAGAGCCACCCCACTCAGTTCTATACTCTTTGATATACACTATACAGTCATATATTTATTTGTTTTGACTCTGTGAAGACTATACATATACGTGTGCACCATATATACCATGTACGTGCATACATAAACACACACATACACACGTCTTTAAGATTCTTTGTAGTAAATGGATTCAAATGACACTGAGGGGGGAAAAATGACTGTAGTGTAATCGATTTTTATAACTTCGGGTCGTACTACACTTAAAGCATCGTCACCGTAGTTTAATCTCAACCGTACATATGAACGAAAATCCACCAACCAGAGTGCTTTTGACAATCTTCTAAGTCAATCGATTGCTATGTATTTTCAAAAAAATTACAACTTTTAAGGGAATTAAGAGATTTGCTGTTAAATACACATTGCATGTAAACTTAAATGAAAATAGTTAACTATTATTGTTTTATAGTTTATTACTATTTACTTGGATTAAAAACATTTACAATATTTTGAGAATGTCTTCAATACTCAATATGAAAACAGACATTCATATAAAAAAATAGCTCACGCATCATTATTGTAGTAATATCAATAGTTTCATCATTTTGTTCAGAAATTAATATATTATATTTGACATTCTCTGTGAATAATATATGTATTTTGTATTATTATTTAAAAAAAGGATATTATTTTCACAACCAAAGTTATATCTAAATAATATGTTCAATTCAAAAATATATATACATTTAAATAGCCAGACTGAAACGAAAAAAATATAAATTTGGCATATGATCTCAATAGAAAATCACACTGCATCTTCCAATATGAAATGCGTAACCCTACAAATTGTCAAAGAAAAAAAAACAGGACGAAATGACACTGGTTGTCAGCGAAAATGAAATGTAACATAAAAATATCCTCATTAAATTTAAATATAACTTTTCATTTATTTTTTCATCTTTGTTCTTGTGTTTGGATACCTCTAAAAAGCTATCCCGCACACACCTTTCGATACACATGAGTACATGACAACCAAACTATCTATAATTTGTTCAAAGCATTATCAAAGTTTAAATTGTTTTAGTTATTTGACATAATAATGTATTCGTCATTAAAATGTATGGCGAGTAACAATGAATACATGTGTAATAAGATAAACATGTTGTACATTAGTACATTTGTGTAATATATTTAAGTTCATCGATAATTTATTAATATAAAACAATAATGGATTGCGTTCATATTAAATTTAATACGCCTTTACATAATATATCAAAAAAAAAAATTAATAAGACTGCATACATAATATATTTTTGTTCCACGAATATTAAAATTGTGTTTATGTTCAAGTTTATTTAACTTATTATAATTTTTACTTAAATTATAATATAACAGTATAAAATGTAAGATCTAGACTGACATTTACGAGTATATAAATAAAAATAATATTTATAATCTAGATTAAGACGTTTTGTTGTCATATTATTATAATATAAATCAATGAATATAAATAATTTATTCAGAATAATACTGAATCATTCATGCGAATACCGGCTGCCAAGAACACCGTTGGAACCCCCCTCCAAGAGCAGGCTACTTGTCTAGGCACTGTGTTAAAGGTCGCAATCATCGGTGACCGTTGTACACAGCTGTCGTGTCAAGGCAGCCTAAATTAATTTTTGCGGTGGGAAATGTTTATGTATTTGAATGTGCGTGGACACGAGTAGATTTCGTTAGCAAAGTGGTTTTCTAATAATGTCACGAGAGATGAGAGCATACAAAAATATTACCGAAATGTTTAAACAATAATAAATTATAGCGTATATGAATTCCATCTTATTGGGAAACTAATAAATAGATAGGCACATTAAAATTTTTTATAAACATATTTACTATTGATTAAAAAAAAAAATTAGAATATTATATAAATAATTATAATATAATGGTTCAAATGCTAAGCGATTGTTTAAACTATATTAAATGATTTTCATTATATTTATTATTATTTATTAGCATAATTTTCAATAAAGATATCAGATGAGGCTGAATGCGTCTGTTTGCTTGCTTGGAAAACATACCATATTTTTATGATTTAAGGTGCTTTATAGTAGGTGCAGTATACACCTATTTAAACGGCGCTATATTTAAATACATTATAAACGATTTTAATATGAATAATTTTTTTTTATGCATACACGTTAAACATAATATATAAAACATTTTCTTAATACTGTTCTAGGATTGTATCCCTTTAAATTTAATTTATGGAGTTTGAATATGTCACCAATATTGTATACTTAAACATTAAATTCAACTGTATAACAAGCGATCACTATGATTTATCCGGTAAATGCAAAATGGAACACTATATTCGACATGAATGCTTGGGGAGAACAATAATAGCACAAGTTCTTTGTTCGTTACCACCAAGAAGTAAGGGAGGGCGCATCATTGTGATTCGGTTATTTATTGGTATCCCCTAGAATACCATATTGGAAATCAGGCATTTGTCTTTCGAATGGGTCTGATTTTATAACAATTTCGTAGTCCTGGAGCACAATAATTATCGAATGCCTTTGAAATCCAGTAATAACATACAACTATACGTATAATAATGGGAGGAAGGGGAAGTGTATCTTTATTCGATTGTTGTTGTTGTTTTTTTTTTCATAATCGCAAACGTATTTGCCAAAGGCAAAATTTAATCGAATCGCAAACGATCATGTGCAAATGTTGTCAAAATCCCAATTAGAGCTAATCTCTAAAATACACAACTATTGCATTACCGTCATAGAGCTTTGTGCCACTACCAGGTTATATAATTAAAGAGGTAATATCACCACGTTTGATACAATTATTGCTTAGGTTTGCTTTGTAGGATAAGACGATTTATTGTTTAGTACCATTTGTAGCTACAAGTGGTTATTATAGTTACTCACAGAGCTAAACTCCACAACAACTGGGTACATATATAATGTATTTAACTTATATTTATTAGTTTTTCTACTTTATTTTTAAGACGACTAAATAAAAAAAAATTTAAAAATACATATTTTTTTGAACACCTAAAACCTTTGAATCATTTTCAATCATGATATAAAAATAGACAAAGCTTTTACCACTTCAAATATAGTGTAAATAAAATAATTAAAAAGAAATTAAAAAAAAACCTTGACTGTCGGTAGTTTTATTTATTATTATTTTTTTTATCCCTCATCTTTAATAATAGATTATTTCGTATAATCGTGTTATTAATTGCCAAATAATAACATGATTAAATATTTACATTTTGAAAATGTTCTTTATAGGATTTTTGTAATCTTCTTAAACATGAATAATTGATAAATTAATTTGTAACTCACATTAGTTTTCAAAATACTGTGAAAATTGTATCTTACATAATATTTTAACCCTCATAAATTGTTCTTGTCAAGAACTTTGGTTAATATTTTTTCTTTTGAAAACCAATGCAATATGCCATTGGAACGGGGTCATACTGCATAATAACAAATGGCACTCTTGGGTTTTGTTATCACTTTCAAAACATTATATACTCTATACGATCGTTTAGGGGCGTGTTTTCTAAAACATATACCATAGATATATGGAACCTTTGAGTTACCTATAAGTAATATTACTATTTATTTGTATTACTTAAAAAATATATTTATATATACCAAGTCAATTGAAGTGTGATTAATGTTTTAAATACTGTAAAATATAAAAAATATTATAAAGCAATTATTACAACTTTTTTTTTAATATTATTACATTGTTTTTTTTTTTTTAAAAAAATTATTAGAATGTAATTTGAAACAATTTGCAATTACAAACAACCCAACGCCAAAACAAGATAATTATAAGTTAAATAGAAATTTAATAAAACCCGTTAATATATTTTAATGATTACAAAAATGAACAGTTTATAATAATATGAAACAAAATAAGGAATAATTAATAATTATAATATGGTCTTACAACAATCAATTCATATCAGATAATATTTATTTTTTTAATTTAAAAAAAAAAAATGAAATAATTTATGAAATATTTCTTAATATTATGAGTTAATACACATTTTTCCTAAAAGAGATAGTTATTCGTATTTTTTGAGAACAAATTAAGAAATTCTCTCGTTTTTTTAATAAAAACCTGATTATTTGCATTCCGAAAGATCAATTTAACTTCGTTGTTTTTTATTAAAATGTGTTACGTTATCTATTATAAATTATAATTTA
This sequence comes from Rhopalosiphum padi, assembly GCF_020882245.1. Classification (NCBI taxonomy): domain Eukaryota; kingdom Metazoa; phylum Arthropoda; class Insecta; order Hemiptera; family Aphididae; genus Rhopalosiphum; species Rhopalosiphum padi. The sequence goes on along the minus strand of NC_083597.1, from coordinate 30,309,080 downwards.
TAAATACCCCATTATCAACCACCTAAAACCCTATATTATAAATACTTGTTATATACTAATATTATATCAAGAGATAATTTGATAATTATATTTATAACCCATTAAGGAATAAAAAAATTATAACCATATAATTGGGTAATTTATTTAATTTCATATTAAAGTATAGTATAGTTCTATTCTGAATTATGCATGATTTTATTTTAACAAAACACTGAGAAATAACCCTGTTTCCATTTTTCTAAAGTATTCAACTCTTACATTGAAAAAACATGAAAACCTCTAGTCTTAAATATTACATTTTTTACATATATATATATATATACATATATACATACAGTAGAAGTATACTCGCCTATTGTGTTTTTCCTCATATACACCCTACTAACAAATAACAATGACTATATAATTCACTCCTTTCTTAGCTTTAAAAGTTATGAGACTGTTTTAATACTCAATAAAATAGGATAATTCTACTTTTAAAATAATTATATAAATTAGTTACAAAAAATTGGGTACCTATTTTACATTTATTTAAAACAGGATAACAAATGTTATATATATATATACATTATGTACTTGATATAAATACGTTGAGTTTTTTTTTTTAATGGTTAAATAGTTCTCAAGTCTTGGTTGACAATGGCTTTGGCCGCTATCGCATTTTACCATAATTTAAATTTAAAGATTAGTACACGTAATCAATTTCCACTTCATTTTAATTAAATAATTTACCAAAAAAGTGTTCACACTCTATAGTAATAGTACTAGTTCTTATTATATTGATTGTTTTTTTACATTTTATGAAAACAAAATCCAGGAAAAGGCAATCCATCAATCAAGCTCCACCCCATATAACTTCCATTTGTATATTATAATAAAAAAAATAAATATATTCTTAATAGTGTTTAATAAATATGTAAACATAAATATAAATATACACATTTCCAAGATGTTGAAGATTTATTGAACATGCCTAAAACAAAATACTATAGTTGATATTTAACAGTTTGATAAGGCAAATTTTATAGATATTATATACCTAATAACACAATTTCTAACCATTTTTTTAAATATTGTTCTTATTAAAAAAAATTATATGATGGCATTTTATAAGTATTGAAATGGTGTGATATGTGACCTACATTATGAAATGTCAATAAATTAAAGATATATTATACCCACCGCACCCAGCTGTAAATCAACAACAAAACTTCCTACCGCGTACATAATAAGCCATTATGAAAACTATCAAAACAATACGGTATCTTCAAAATACAATGAGGGATACAAAAACAAATGTTGCTACTCGGTAATTGTCCATGAAATTTCAAGAAGAACGGCGGTCGTTCACATTATAATAAGAACGAGATTTAAAAAAAAACATCAGTCTTCGTAACGCCGAAAGAAATGTTTCGACATTTTTACGGTAAGTCTAAATTAGTTTCAAAATGTGAGAGATTGTTTTTGTATAAAACACCATGTAATCAAATTCAAACTGAACAGCCTGCGCCTATTTCATTGGAAATAATTTACCAAGGTACCACGTGATACCACAAAACTATTAGAACGTTTTATACACGATATAAATAGCCAAAACGATAAACTTGTTTTATTGAATTTTTTGTTCGTACCTACCAATGTAATAAATGAAAGTAAAGTTGTTAATAATAGTATTATTCTATGGCATGTACTACCAATGTATTTGAGTACATTTTTACGATCATAGTTTAGTTACTTTTAGATAACATAATATCAATATTTACTGTGGTATAATAAGTTAATATGTATATTCGAATATGTATGCATACAAATTCCAATCTCACAAATAGTTAAATATCTTGGGTTAACTCCGGACCGTAGACTAATATACTAACCCGGCAGATTAAATCTAAACAACTCAATCTAAATTCTCGATTTTCTCTACTTACAACATTTATTAATAATAATAAACTCACTATCATCAACACGACTAAACCACTCATAAATGTTAATATAAATACCTAATTATACTAGTATGATGGGGAGAAAAAAAAAAAAAAATAATTTTAACAAAATTTAAACATTTCATAATATAGCTCTCAGAAAACTACTTGATTTCCCTTCACCCCTATACGTCTGAAACAATTACATTGTACATTCTACCCTAAAATTAAAATTATATCACGAAGAAGCTAAAATGCATTATCGATGGTTTTCACAACCGCCTTACCTCCAATAATAACCCATTAATATGAAATCACATAGTCCCTTTAATTCATGGAAACTCGCTTAGGCGTCTTAAACGAAAATTATGTCGTGATCTTCTTGACCTCTCTTCCGTCATATTATTATAATTAAGATTAGGTTCATCACCGGTTAAAATAAAAAAAAAGTCAACCGTAAGTGTTATTAATGGATGACGGCTCTCATCAAAGCTTATCGTGAAAATATTGTGTACATATTTCTTATAATTAGTATTTTATCGTGATTAATTAATATTAATGCGTATTTATATTTTACCATCGACTTAAACACATATACTAATTTTGACAATAAATTATAGATTGTTATCACAAATAAATAAAAATATTTGTTAAATATTTAACGGCATTTTTATAAATAATAATAATGATGTTTTTGAGTTATTTTAAGAAATCGAAAATATCATAAGACGAATAATAAAATCTCATATAAAATATTTATAAAATATCCGATTAATCAATAAAAGAATAATAATTATTAAATAATATTCTGATTATCTTCCATCAAAATCTGTATTATATCTATCTGATTTTTTCATTTGGAATGTTATACATTTACATTTCATATGATTTTTATTTTTATTTTTTTTTTTTTTTTGTATTGATTCGTGTTATATGCAAATAATTTTTAATATTACTATATGAACAAAATATATAATGCATATAATATGGCATAATGTATATGCATTTTATATTTGTACAGAACATTTTAATGTAAAAGTTCATCCAAACGTCTAAACACTCTGAACTATATACGGCTCACGAGTGAATCACAACGTTTAAATATTATCATACTATTAGCTAAAGTTGATAATATATGTTTTTGTTATGCTTTTACTGAAATTGAACATTATTTCATGGTGCGAATAACCCGCGTTTGTTAAAATTGAACGGTTCAAAAAATAGGATATATGTCATTACATATATATTTCTTATTTTTATCTGATAAAAAAAACTTATTTAATAATGAAGAAAATCGAAAAATATTTTTATCGGATATATAATACATAAATATCATATTATAATATCCATGCTATAGTTTTATTGTTCATAACCTTGTAATAATTTACCGCAAAACTATTTTGTATTTTTAAAATTTCCTCAGTATCTATTTATTACTTAAACTTTACCCGTTATTAAAGCCCTGCCTGCACCATTATCAGTATTACATGGCCTTATATCAAATGTAAAAAAATAACAATAATAAATAAATAAAAACGGATGACAACGTTTGATGGTAGCTTTTCCGTTATAGGTGCAACACTAGTACGTCACAATATATATATTCTATGTATCAACGGAGGATAAGTACAAAAGTTTAAATATAAACAATAGTAAGGTAGAAACCATTTAGGGGCGTGCAATACATTGCAGTGTGTTAATGTTTCGTAAAGTTGATCAGCGTCATTCGTGTAATAAACTTCAGTAAATTGTTTTTTTTTTAACGTTATATTTTTAAAATATAATTTGGTATTAACGCACTATATATTTCCAAATAATTGTTACCCGCGTGTACCTATAATAATGTTATAGATAAGATATTTGGTAACAGGATTATTGTAATTCATCTCACTTTAGTTATTTTGTATTGTTATTAGTTATTATAATATAAAACATTTATTTGTTATTTTCGAGCGCAACAGATCGTCAACTATCTCCTCAAAGAATGCTAACTAACAGAGTTTTTTAAAAATAAAAAAATATTTTGGAGTTAATTATTACTAGGAGAATAAAATTTTACCTACAAACAAGTTGTATAATTTATAAACAAAATGCATATATATATATAACTAACTTACTGCATGTAATATTATCACATAATAAGTATAACATGTATTCGTATTTAAAACAAATATTAACTATAATTATTGATTACTGTATTTTTAGAATCACTTTAATTATTATAATACAAATAAATTATATTAAAATATAAGCAAACAATTTTCTCCTATAATTCTATAGATTTTAATAAAAACAAAAAAATATATAAAATACAACTTCCAATGCTATTGAAAAAATAATTTTTTTCATAATAAACTGATATGATAAGAATATTAGCTTAGTAAAATAATTAAACCGCAACATGATTAATAGTTTTTATTGTTGTGATTTTTTTTTATATAAATAAAGACAATCTTACAATTTAAAAAAGTTCTAATGGTATAATTTTGATTGATTGGCATACTATCGTTTAGTATAAAATGAGTGCATAATCACATTAAGTCCAGTAAAAAAAGTTTTTAAATGAAATAAACTACATTACTGAGTGTATATACTATATATTACTCTAATAAATGTTTAAAATAAAAACAATAATGCAAATATTTTGATTAAAAACATCTTTGTTCGTTGTATTTTAAGTTCTAAATTCAAATTAAAACTTATATCGTATCATAATATCGTCGTACATTGTTTAATGTTAATTATATTATAAAAAGCAAAATGAACACAACACTTAAAAACGCCGTAATAATTTAGCTAACAAGACATACTAGAATGAATAACTTAAACAGGTAAATACATCATTACTATTATATATATTATATGTTTTAAAAGTAAAAATTATCTTCAGTAACCAAAATGCGTTGTATAAGAACATGTTTATATTTTAATATTACAATTAATTAATTAGTGTCAAATGTCACAAAAAGGGTTTTTATTAGCTTATGCACTACGATGTTTGTCTTAATCGTTATTTTAGCTCCTATTTTAAATGTCCCAAAATATCATCCGATAAGATTTTCTATGGTTTTTACGACGAGGATTTATTTCTTGGTAAATGCACTTACTGCAAGTTTATCATGACTTCATACAGTGTTGCCAAGAGATGTGTTTATATTTTACGAATGTATATAATATATTTGTTTGTGTATGTATATACGAGATAATTAATTATTACTCCCGTATGTTCCGGTATCTTTCCTTAGCTTTCCGACCCACCTGTCAAGTGCATCTTCCCGAAAAAGCTATTTTCTCACATCCGCCACATTCTACAAATGACTTCTTGTCCCTTTTTACTCCTTTGCTGCTCTACGAGCTGCTTCCTGTACATCTAGATCGCTTTTTCTCGTTTATATATTATACTTACCACATGAGTATACTCGCATTGTTATATTAATACACTTATACAATTTAATTTATTAGCGTGTAGTATTTTGTGATGACACAACTTGTTGTTACGATAGTAATATAAATTACGAGTTTAGTAGACAAGGTTATTAATTTTTATTGTTGTTATTATTGAAATAACTAATAAAATCAATTATAGTTATAAAGTGTGTAAAAAATAAGATCAATAAAATATAAATGGACTTATAGTTTAACTTTTTATTATTTAACAATACTTATTTTGATGGTATAACACAGTATTAACGAAGTTATGTGGTAGGTACTGTAACTAAATCATAATATATTAATTTACACTTAATTTAAATCTACTTGAGTTCTAGTTTTTAGTTATAACGTTGTTTGTATATTTAAAACTGAATACAATATACAAAATCATAGTTTTGTTTTTCTAATCTTAACTAATAATATAATATTTTAAATCATATTATTTTAAATATTGAATTAACATTAAATCTCTTTTTGTCAGATTTCAGAATAATTCAATTTTAATATAATAATAATAATCATAATAAAATATATTCTTAGCAATATTAAAGAAATGCGATATTGTAAATATTAAGTATAATAATATAATATTTTTAAACTAAATTTTCTCCTCATAAATACTGAAGTTGTTTCTTCAAATAATCCATGGTGAGAAATAGTAATAAAATAAAATACTCTTACAAATTTTAATATTAAAAAAAACTTCTTTAAAAAAAATAAAGTTTTTATTCTCATAATAATATATACAGATTACATCAGTATATCAGGTAATTGATTTTACATGGTATACGTATATACAATAATTTTTTTTGAGGTTATAATACACGAATATAATTTATCAGAAGAAAGAGATAAATTTAGTTTTATTATTGAAAATTGTACAATACCTTACGACCATTAACAATGCAGCATTTTTATAATAATGAACAATATGATATACCATACGGTATACTTTAAGAATGTACACTATATTTTATTGTTTTACGAATTAGATGCAGTTGAATTAATGTTTAAATTTGTATAATCATGGTAGTTGGTTTTTAATCTGTTAAAACCCTTCTGAATTATTGTCTGAAAAAATGGATGGTATCAAACAAGTAACCGACATTATAAGTCCTAGTTAAAACTTAAAAGGTGATATATGGTTCTGAAATAAATTACTAAATTATAAGGGTGTGGGTGGTGGTTTTCAGCTCGTGGAATTATAAATAATGAACAATAATAAGCGGAAGCTGCTGCCACGTTGACAAATATTCGGGCATTTATAATGAAGTTATTTGAACCATGATTGATGATTGGTGGCTTTGTTTTTTGTTTTTGTTTTTTAATATTATTGCTAATAGTATTTGAATATTAGTTTGAGTGTGGGAATTTTTATTTCAATACATTTTATAATTGGACATTTTTTTTTTTGAACCGTCTGTTGCCGAAGGGACCAATTAGTAGTATGTTGTTCTTTATAATATTTGTTGTTGATTTAATCATACCAATTAACTTTGTACAGGCTTTGTAAATTTATGTCAACATTTTTTTAATGTGGCATCGACTACAGTGCTCTATAAATAATAAAGATTTATTTATGAATTAAATATTAGACAAAGACATATTCACCAATTCGCTAATTTGATCAGTACACTGCTACTTTACTATTGAACACATCATTTATAATTAACTTCCCGATATATTACAAAGATAGACAAATATCTATCAGACTCTGGGCGGATTGTAAAAATAATGTGTTTGTTTTTTATAATCATAATTATTATTATTTGTATAATATATGTAGACATTATTCATAGAAATAAAATGGTTCGATCTTAAGTGTTAAGAGTGGTTTCTGGTAGAAAATCGGTTATATAGGTAGTTTGTTATTTCAGGAGTATATATTAATTACCAGTATTTTTAAAATAACCAGTAAACATGAAAATATTTATTTTTATTATTTAAATATCAGATTAGGTTAGTTTAGTATAAACTTGAATCATTTAACTATTATTTTAATTATTATTTTGTATACACAAATTAATTAACTAATTTTAAGAAAGCTTTTTAATTCACAAAAACTATTCACATCACTCTGGTATCACACCACTCTTGGTACGTCGTTATTATTTATTATTTAATAACTTAGTGAGAACTAGTTATATTCTATAAAGTAATAATAATTATATTAAATTATTATTACTTTATACTAAAGTAAAATTAGTTCAAACAATATTAATTATATGAAATAATAATTTATTTATTAGCATTTACCTATGTGTTTGTCTTCTATAAAAAATAGTTCAATAAAATGTATAGTATTTCTGACAGAATTATAAATATATAATATAATATTATACCTTTACAAATACAAGCTGACAAACCGAACATATTATTTAGAATCGCTTTTTGTATTCAGTGATTAATAATTTAATTTAAATTAATTATCCATTACGGTGACCCACTCAATGACGAGTTACACACATTCGACAAATATCATAGTCTATACTGCTTATTGACTTCTACGATTTATTTTTACTATACATTTCACACAAACAAAATTACTTTATTTATTTTTTGTATTTAATTTAATAATGTCTATGGACTTCATAATAATTATTCGAAAATTGTATAAACATACAGTCAATTGATTCATAAATTAATGGAATGTCCAACTATTGGATGTTGTAAATATTGTATTCTTTATTTTTGTCATTAATAAAAATCATTTAATTTTTAGTTTTTGATAATATTTATTTTCTAAATTTTTAAGTTGCTAGTTATTGTATTTCAATTCATATAATTTTCATTAACAGTAAAATCTCTACACATATATTAAAGTACCTAACATTTTTTTTTAAATAAGTAAGATTGTTATTAATATTTTAATTAACTTGTTAACCTTTCATAAGTTTAATAAATAAACTAGCATTTAAGAATTTATAATTTAAAAATATTTTTGTACTATATATTACATTTGTATATTTGTATACAAATTGCACATAGTATAATTTAGGTACACTTATATATAATACCTCTACATAAGTTTAAGTCACGAATTGTTTCGTTTCATTTATCATTATGTGTTGTTACTGTTAAAATCAGGATACAATAATTAGGTTCAGTATTGTTTTTCGATAATTTGAAAATGTATTTATGACAACGAAAGTTAGTTCTAACCCCTTTAGCAATAAATTAGTATAATATGGGCCTTCTGAAATTATTGGCACAACTGATCCATACTAATTACTTATAGAAGAAGCATGTCTAAATTTTTATATTTAATGTGCAGTGACCGAAATTTATTGTATTTCTACCAAATTAACGTTTTGAGCTAAAAGATTAGGGTTAAAATAATTTATTACTGTAATGAATAAATTATTTTATTACAAATAAATTATTGTATTGATTTATTCGTTAATCAAAAAAAAAAAAAAAATTATTTAATAAATACAATTTTTAATTTTATATGAAACTTAGCGAATTCAGCATAATAATATGAAGTATGGGTTGAAAAATAAATACATTATACATTTTTTTTATAAGATATTTTCTATGATTTTGATAATATTCTTTTTAGTGTAATATTCTTTAAGGCTTTTTTATTGTTATTAAAAAAGGTTGAACTCAAAATGTACTTGTATACATCAATAATAGTAAAATAATGATAAATATTAGGATTATAGTTATTGCGTATTATCATTAATAGCAGTAGAAATAGTATTTGCTTTTACAAAGTGAAACAAATAAACAAATTGATGATACTCGTTGTGACCAATTTGGAATAAGTCCAATAACTGTCATTGTATGTATTCATCCGGAAGCTTCTTCGAATTGTTTATGGTACGAGATATCGCAATCCAAAACAACTTTACTTATATTTCGAAAACATTAAATGGATTTAACCTTTAAACTGTAATAATCAATTTAGGCGCTAAAAGTTTGTGTCTGATAAAATGACTATTTTAAAAATATCCAATTAGTATTTTGCAAAATTATGAATTTTGAATTTCGAGTGGTAGATCGTAAAATATATTCATTTCATATATATTTTTTAACTTATTACTAGTAAGTTATTACTAATAAGTTATTAGGAATAAAATATTTATTATAAGAAAATAATTGACATTATAATATAAAAAATACTACCTATTATACATTTTACTACTAAACTATATTTACAATATAAATATTATCACATGCTTTTTAATTTCATTTTAAATTTTTTAAAACTTAAATATAAAACAGTAAAGTTTATGTTTTATAAAAAAATCATTATGATATTAATTAATATACTATTAACTGCTTTTGAAATTGTTCGTATTAAATTCGATGAAAGTATGAGCAATTGGCACAATCAAATCACGATTCTGAATTTCAGGATGTTAAAAACCGTGCTTATTGACATTTCTTAATAATTGTTGTCGGTTTTCGCTAGGTTTTTTCATACATGGAAAGAAACTATGTTGACTACAAATCACCTTTTCAAATTACCATTTAGACTCGATTTTCTGTCAATAAAAGTGCTTCACGTATATTTTTTTTTCGTCTCCTGCTGCTCGCAAAATAGTATTCACAAAAAAAAATTGTTATTGTTAAATAAGCGTATTCTACGATTCGCTCAAATTTGAAAATAGAAAATAAAAATAAATAAGAAAAGCCAAAATAAACAGTTTGTAACACTACGTGAACACTTAATAGGTATAGCATATAAAGTTAATATTATATTTTGAGTTGCAGTACCATTATCAAGATTACATATTTTATATACATCTTGTTAAAAATTTAGAACTTTGTTTATCGAAATCATGTTTTTATAAGATTGTATTTCTATAAGTTCAACGATAATACATATTCATTTGTATAGTATAATAACCATGATAATAGCCTATTCGTCGTATTATATTTGACATTTTATTTAATTAAATTCAAAAATCTTTAATTTTAATTTATATCAACATAAGGACTTAAATTATTTTGGACAACTTAAACACTATAATTAACTGAGCTCTGCACGAAATAGTTTTTTAAACAAAATCATATAATCACTTTACGATTGAATTTAAAACATCCCCCCATTGTGAGCCACCCAACACATTTTCCATTTATCAGCCAACTGAAAAATATGTTTGCGTTTTTAATTTGGCTTAGTTTTGTAATTAAATCCGTGTTTAAATATTATGTTGAACTGAAAAATAAAAATTATTACAATTGAGATTTTATAATTATAATATTTATTTAAATTCATATTTGAGTTTTATTTCAAACATACGATGACAATATTTTATACGATTCAGGTTAAAAAGTAATGAGAATTTGGATATTTCATAATCGAGTTGTATAGAAATGTGTTATTGAGTAGTATTGCATGTTGTTGGCAAGTACCAATCTTCTTTTTGCTTACACTCTCAAAAGTTATACTCAAAACCAGACTACATAAAAAAAATATACAGCATTTTATTAATTATTATAATAACTATGCAGGCAAGTATCTATTTTTTTTTAGACAAATTTGAAATTATCGCATATTTTTGTAGTGATAGGTAACTATTTAACTTTTTAAGTTAAATCTCTATTTGGAAATCTTTTAAATAACACGTGTAAGTTTGTATAGGCAAATAAGGGACATTTTCGTTTTATAAATCGAAATAAATTATTTTTATTTACATGTATCTATATTTTTAAAACATATTAAGTTGTATCGGTTTACAAATAAAAAACAACTAGTGATAAAAACTAATAAATAAACATGTTACATGAGCCTTTATAATTCCACTGGAATACCATATCATAATTCATAATAATTTAAGACGTTTAGTATCTGTGAAGTTACCGATACAGTGTAGGTACCGTCTTTAAACCGTTTAGAGTTACAATCGATAGGCGTCCGACAGCAATTGCTCGTATTTACAACGGAAATAATATCTTTACGTTATCCACTGTTCCGTGCTCTTTGATGTAATTATAATAATAGTAATAATATCATATTATTAACGTGCGATTAGTTACAAATAGCATTTATTGTATATATTGTGGGATATAAACATAATAATATGATTTACTTAGCAAAATTTACGGGTTTGTAGATTATAATATTTTATACATTAATACAATATCCATTGAGAAAATAATAATGTTATAACAAAACAAAAATGTATAAAAATAATAATGTCTGACTGCATTATAGCTGAAAGTCGTTAGTCATAAGATGTGTTATTGTTTAGGGTTTCGTATAGGTAAACCAATATACCGCTTATAACGAATTATTATATCCACACTAATATAATATAGATACATACACACGACCTTTGATTTCATTATCTCACTATTATTATTATTATTATTATTATTATTATTACACTGACTAAACAATAACTGATTATTTATTACAGTTGTTCATTATTCACGTGTGTGTCTTAGCTAAAAAGCACAGATTAAATAAATAGGGTAAAAACTAATGAAGCGAAAATTATAAGAGTTGACTTGGGACATGTTCATTTGGTAAATTGTTTATTTGTTATAATCATAAGTACCTAGTTATTTAAAAATTTAAATACTAAATATTATCTACTTTAATTTCGATTATTTTTAGTCGATATTCTAATTGAAGGTTTAAAATATTTAACATAAACTTCGAAAAAAAGATATTAATGAGAGAAAAAAATATATATTAAGCTTATATTTCAGTTATTTAATAAGATAACATTTATACATACGGATAAAACATGTTACGTAAGCACGTATCCTATAATTCCATGTTTAATATTCATATTTTAACTTTAAATATTTTTAAAGAACTTGGGTATTGGATCAATATTTAATATTTATTCTAAACGTTGAAAAAAACATTTGATTAAAAATTCTGAATCAAAAAATAAATAATGTTAAAAAAAATGTCATCTCGTTTTAAATAATTTAGTAGTACTGCAATACTATATTTAATATACAAAACATGAAAGACCAACAGATTCTTACAGGAAATATAATTTTTATAAAAGTGTCTTGGAGGATCATGAAAAGTGTTAATGCTATGTACAATATAAACATTAAACATGGTTTGTTAGTTTGGTTAAAATAAAAATTACACTTTATTTATTTTGCTGAAAACGAATTAGCTTCCAAATGTAGGTATTTGATATTTTTTACTCAAATTACATCCGGTTGTTTTCAAAGTTAATTTGAGAATGCTTGTTATTTCGTTTAACTCTATTTGACCCATGTATCATTCACCTACACCAATACCAAAGTTAAAAATCAATATACCTATATAATATTATTAAGATACTATAACATTTCATGGGTTTACAGGTTTACTATATATTTATTTTTATAACACTTTAGAAAAATATTTTTGTATTCCATTAAATTTTAATGCTTTATTTTCAATTTGCTAACTGATTTTTATATGTTTGGTATTAATTAATGTAATATGTTTTTATGTATGATATATATTACATAATATGTAAGAGTTGTATCGATAATAACAGTACTAATTTAATATTATTTATCGTTATGCTTATTATTTTAGTAAATTTACAATATTATAATAATGTATCTGTGTATATTTATTTTAATCTTATATTAAAAACTATAAGCAATCACTTAGTTTTTGTCTAAATTAAAATCTAATATAACTCTAGCGTTACTTTTTATTCACAATGATTAATTAAAGTACATTCAGGTAAAGTTTTCTCCAAGATTTAAAATCAATGTTTAAAGTGAAACGATATTCAAATTATTTATTTATTTATTGATTTATTATATTTATTGGAGGAAATTCGATTACCAAAGGGTCAGTTACTTAATGTGGGAGGAACAAAGAGTGAATAATAGTTTTGGATTCGGTAGGCAATTCGACTTACTCGAATAACCTTTTTAACAAGAAAAATCATGGGTGGAAATTCAATAAGAATCTAATCTGATTCGAATCAAGGCAATTCGAATTAAACTATTTATTTGACTGTGTACAAAATTACAAAATGTATAATTAATATTAATAAATATCAGAATCTAAACTCATGAACACTGTATATTGTGTTCAATTTATTTTTGTCAATAGAAAATTTGATCATTTTAAAATGTAAACATTTTAGCTTTTGCTCATTGCTTCTCAGATTGTATAATATGATTCTTTGTCAAAAATATAAACTTATTGGAGTTTGTTATTACTGATTATTAATTATTCAATACTCTTAAAGTGTTTGGAATTTGGTAGTATTATAATAATATTTTTATTTTTATCATTTAAACATTGTATTAACATTTGTTTCGATAATTAAATATATTAGCGAAAAAAAATAAAGAAAACATTTTCAATTAATATAATATATTATATTATATATATAAAAATTTCAATATTTGTAATAAATTTCAAGTTTTTAATTTAATTTTTTTTTACTTTTTAGTTAGTCACTTCATGTTTTTAATCTTATTATAGTTTATTAGTATATATTATATATATTAATATATAATTCAATTTGTATTCTTAATTTGTTATAGGTATAATAGAGAGAATAATTGGTGTTATTTTTTTTATATTTTTTTTAATTCCAAACAAACTTTCTTTATAAGTCTACAGGATTTTACCATAAAAACTCAGTCTATGGATCCATTTTTTCATTTATTTTTACGTGTAATTTTTTATTCGAGTTTCAAAGTTTAAGCATATGTATTAGTTTTAAAATGGTGTATATTTTAAATGTTTTTTTTTTGTTTGTTTAAATATTAAGTGTGTTAGGTAATATCGATTATTTTTTGGTTTTAAATTTAATTAAATATATACATTAAACATATATACTAGTTAAACCCCATGAACTTCATTTCTTGTACGGTCATACAAAATGCATACGTGTTAAATTTGGTTGTCTAATGCTAACATTTAGCATGAGGATAAATAATATTTTTGGTTTTCTGATTTGGTGTATAGATAATATTACCGACGTATAAACTTAACATAACTGTCTCACCCAGCGTTACATTTTTTTGATAATTTAACATCATTATATTGGTATTTATTTTAAAATTATTTTTCTTTTACTTTTTATATTATATTATAAATGTTTTATATTAAATTATAATAATATACACTTTTTATAAATACGCTATGAAAGATTTACAGTAAGTATAACAACTATGACATGTCGGTTTTGTTATACTGTTTTGTACTTAACTCACATACATTAAAATATTGATTATTGGCTTTCTAAAATAAACTCAATATTTGCAACAGCAATATTAAAATGCGTGTTTTGTATAAATATATATAATATACTATATGCATTTATACATGCGATTGTGTTACAAATGATATAACCTAGGGACTAAGGTTTACTATTGAAATATTTTAATATTTGAGATTGGTATTTATATTTACATACATTCTTTTTGTTTTGTGTTACAAATGGAACTATTTCTAGAGTGCAGGCATAAAACTAGAAAAAGACGATTGCGAACATACCGATCTCATTCGGGTCCAACATTGTTTTGTTCAGTAATTTAAAGCAAAACGCGCTTAACCCGTCTGTTTTGAGAGCGAATTTTGTACCCCTTTTTGTCTACTAAAATTACTGTTCTCGAATAAAAAATTTAATATCAGTTGAAAAAAATGTATATACATTTGATTAACTCTTAAACCACCAAAAATAAAAAATTGTTAATTCTTGATAAAATAATGATTTCTGAAGTTTCTTTAGCTTACAATAAAACAAAAATAGAGAACTAGTCTGCTATATACAGCAGGACAGGTGTCGATTGTACTTAGCCATTGCTGAATTTACTGTAATATAGTTAAATTTTAATTCGGTGATAAATAATTGCATAACAAAAATATTTTAAGGGTAGACATTCTATTATTCTATTAGGTATATTTAATGAAATATTTCTATTACTATTATTGTTATTTATTGTACTATTAGTAGACAATACGTCAGGTTAATTTTAATAAATAATATAAAATAATTATTGTAATAATTTATGAAGAACCTTGTATTTAAATTTTAAAACTTTTTTACCAACTAATTTTTTTTCTATCAATATGTATAGAAAAAAAATTAAAAATATCAAATATTTATAAATAGCTAAAAAGAAAAATTATTAAAAAAATATAAAGTGTGTATTATAAAATGCTTATATAAACATAAGTAAAAACTGTACTTATGTAAGTATGAAATATATTATATTATAAAGTAAAATATTTAAAACAATGTGCTTAATATCGAACAGATTAATAAAATACTCACAAATTACTTACGTATTAAGCTGTCCATTGTTATATAAAAGCTATTTATGCGAACATGTTAGGGATGTATTATTATTTTTATATTTTTAACTGAATTCATCAGTTTCAAAAATAATTTTGAATAGGGCTTATTGTCTTTAATAAATTTGTTACAATTTGTTAGTAAATGCATTAAAATATTGAAAAATAAAAATATATAAATAATGTAAATAATTATAAACACACATAAATAAATTATTTAGAAATTTTAAGTCATATACATTTGAAAAATGTATAAAAATCAAATTATAATCAAATATAAGCTTTGTGTTGGTTAATATTGTTTATAGGTAAATTCATTTAAAAAAACTTGGAAATTTTTAGTATAATTAATTATTTGAAACATATTTGGATGGTATTGTTTTATAAACGTTTGAGTGAATGTGATAAACCATTATTGATGTTATAAGGAACATAAAAGAAATATGTTGAAATGTCTAGTAAAATAAGTAATTTTTAATTTATCAAAAAATATACAATATATATTTCTATTTAGTTATATAGTTATTAATATTTTCTATAAATGAAAAGAAAAAAAAAATAATACGAATAAACATAATATCTCCTAAAATCTCCTTAATCTTAAAAAAATAATATTACATCGTTTTACTTATAATACAATAGACGTAACTAGTTTAAATTAATTGGTTAATTTAATCGTTTAAACAAGTATCATAAAAACGAGTTCCGTCAAGTGCTTGGAAATTTGACAGTTTTGACAGTCTTGCCAAAATGATAAATCTATTTCAACTTTTTCATTATAAAATTTTGTTGTAACGATAATTCGTAACTTAAATTAAGTTGTTTTGTCAGAATTGGATTTGAGTTGCATAATTTGAAAATCATAACGGGGATATATTATACTTTATTGTGTACAATCAAATAAATCTTTAAACATAGCAGCAATAAATTAATAAACTAAAATAAACAAGTTTGGATGGACTTATCATAGTCTTAGATTTAACAAGTTTAATTTTTAGTAGAATTTTGGAATTAACTATAGTACTCATATAATAATAATAATAATAATAATTTTTTTACAATCATAACGATTAATCACAATATTATAGTATACCTAGTATTATCATTTTATAAATGGTTAAACTAATTTGATGTAAGATAATCTACCACCTATATATTAATATAATATTACAGTAGGTAAATTTATTTTATTATTTTATTCAATTTTCAAAATTATTATTAAAAATATATATTTGTATAATTTTTTATGAAAGTATTTCAAGTTCATATTTTTACAAAACTGGATATTTAAACAGTAATTAATTACGACTAATTAGTTATTTTACTGTAATTCAAAAAATATTTTTCGTGAGCCTAAAACTTTTTTCCACTATGTATATAACTATACAATCTACACAAGGAAATTTTTAAATTATTTAAATTCATTTTAAGCTATATTAAGATAATCATATTTAAACTGTTCTATATATGTTGGTATATAAAACAGCATTTTTTTTTTTAGAGTTTTTAGAATAAAAGCAGCTTAATACTTATTAGAAATATGTTAACTGTTATTTTATAAACCAAATTTTTGCGGAAGTAAAATAGTTCAACTACTGTTTATTGTATTACAAAAAGCAGCAATATTGGTGCATACAAAATATAAACAAATTAATATAAATAATTAAATATCCTTAAAAAAATTGGCTGTCAAACAGTTTCCAGTTAGAATTATTTGTTATCGTAAAATATAATATACTGTTATAAATAATTAATATAACATATACATTAGTTACCTATTTGATGACGTTTTACACTCAATACCTACCTACGATACATATGTCCGGTATATTTATATGTAGTTTATTATAATGTAAAATAATACAATTTTTGAAAAATAAAATTAAGACCAGTTATATATTCAATATATTATAATATTTAATATAGTTAATGTTGACTTTTGGGTAAATTATTTCATTCGTTAGGTTTAACTGTTGAGATAAGAAAGTAAATTCATGTACGGTAGGTTTATACAGGGTGATTCACTAAAGATGTCTCCCATGTTTTTCTTTTAGTAAATAATTTATTTATTTAAATTTAGAATTTTTGTTTAAATTAACTTATAGAATATATAAGGATATATTATAAAATTCCTAAGTCTAGGTAAGTTTTTTTAATCCTTATATGTCGATATGAAACAATATATTTTGAACGAGACTCGCCCTTTTTATTGTAAATTGTTAAGAAGATTATTTTTAAATACTTTTTGATTTATTTAAATCGAACGAGTGATTTATATATATTTAAACTTCTGTAATACCTAAGGATAATACTCCATGATAATAAGTTTAACGATATGGTGCTATGATTATATGGGAATTGTAGTAATCATTATTGAAATTAGAATTGTATGTATATAAAAATTTCCTGAGTATAATAAGTACGCTATACTGAATATAACATATATTTTAAATTTGATGTAAAAACATTATTTAGGGTTGTTATCCTTAGTCAAAATAATCATGTGCTCGACAATTTATATTAAAAAATGATGATTCTCATTTGAGAAAACAAATCACAGGACACTCCTTAGATAGTATAAAAGTAATATTTTAATATCTCAAATTATGGTATTAAAATATACTTGAAAATGATAAAAATTCTCATTTTAATTGATAAATTATTAAAGGATAAAATGATAGTATGCATGCTTGATGAGTTACTCTGTATATGGTAAAAACAACCATGGGCATTATTATTATTATATTATTTTAGGGGCATATGAAAAATCTGGGCTTTACAATATCCCCACAACGCTAATAACAACCATTTTTATCATTCTGGTTTCAATATTACCACCAGTGATTGCTTTTGACAAAACAAACATGACTTCATATTACTATGGCACACACTATTCTGTTACACCGTGATGATATATTTTTTTTTCACTCCTATATTTTAAAATATCCAATATTCATGAAATGCCATTGTTTATTCAAGATCCCATGCTATTGAATTCTAAATAGTAGATATGTAAAAAAACATTTAGTAGTTAAAATATAATAAACAGTACCCATATACATATACTTGTACTACATACTGATATTTAGTTCCTAAGCTTGCACAATTGCTTGACGAATTTATTTTAATAAATTCAGGATCAACAAAAAATAATGTGTTTCTATTAAAATTGTATGCTATGTTTAATGAACAACATATTTTTTTTCTTATTACATAAATAAAATAAGGATTTTAGTCTTAAAAATACCGCCAAATAATAAATAAAAGCATGTTAATTATTTAATAGAATTAACGATACTAATTTAACGTTTGACATATTTTCTAATAATATTTAATACATTTTACAAACGGTTTGATTGATAAAAATAAATAGCAATTACCTCAGTCATAATACATTATAAATAACTATCAACATTAGTATTCAGGGTTACGATTGTTTCGATATTGGAAATTTTTGTTTTTTTTTTTAATGCCATACTCTTGTTATATTTCTCGAAACAAACTGTACCCACAAAGTTAAAAAAAAATTGAATTTTTGGTAACTTAAAGAACAATTACTAAATAATGCCTAACTAGGCTTCATTGCTTTTGTATTGATATTTAATAATTTGTATAATATATCTTATTTACGATATCTATTAAATGAACACCTTGTATCTATTTACCATTTGATATTTTACTTCTGCACATGTGTGAAACAACCGTGTGGACTATAGCATATATTTACTGATAAAATTTGTTTGTATCAGTATTCATTATATTGTACATTTTTATGTTGTTCCTACTAATTACTTGATTGATAATACAATTCTAATAAAAACTTAATTTTAATTTTTCTACACACATTTTATTAAGCTTTAATATGTACTCGGTTTATTATGGTTTAAGGTTTTAAATATTTAAAAACTATTTATTTTTTGCACATTTTAAACTTTATAGTGTAAAGTTAAGAGCTCTGATTAATACAAAGGTAGTTATATTGTAACTTGTAAGTATAATTTATGTTACATAGTGTATATTTACTTTCAACTGTTGAGGTTTTTTCACGAAATAAGTATTAAGTTTTTAATAACATAGTTGTTTTTTGAGTTTTAACAAAGTTTGTTTACGATTTTGACAATCACTCAGCTTTTTTAATCGGCTATTATTAGTGGCGTAGCCAAGGGGGGATAAAGGGACTATAGTCTCCGCTACTAGCCGTTTTTCTTATATTGTTTTAATATATTTAAATTTAAGTATGAAAATTATCTTACAAATTGTAATTATTTAAAATAGTAAATACGTTAACGGTAAATCAACGTAAATATTTTATCAGTATTATTGTTTTGTTGTTGTTTTTGATTTTCAATAACTCAAGTCAAAGTATTAAGCCCCCCACACTCCATAAAAAAATACTGGATACGTGTCTGGCCATTATTAAAATAATATATAAGTATAAAACAAATATAATAATAAATAAATAATCAACACTCAACAGCGCCGAATAGTAAATACGTAATCACATTATCATCATTGACAAATACTGCAGCTCTAAACGCTTGAATTGGTTGCAAATAACAGTAAAAACTATTAATAATTAACTAATAGGTATTAACTTTAATTAAGCAATTTTCCATTTTGTATTTCTGTGAAAGAGCACGCCGCACGGGATAACAAAATATCCGGTATTGCCCATATTATTATTATAAATAACTTATATGTCTATTGACACAGCCACAACAAATTTGAGGACTATTATTAGGTATATTAATAATTCTCGATTACTGATAGCTATAAACTATATTGTTATAAATAACATTTGTTGGTTGTTTAAATTTCAAACAGCATAATACTAAATAATGTTATCTAATACTGTTATTAAAATAATTTAAACTATAAAATTTTAATAATTCACATTTCTGACCACAACATTTTGGCGCTTCCAAAATACCGGTGACCGGGGAAGTTTTAGCTAGTGCCCCTCTCCCTGCGGCACTGACCACAAACATTAAATGTCGTATTATATTCTATAATATTTATAAAATAGGCTAATATACATGACTTTATTGTGACATATTTACTTATTAAGTCGATTTTATAAAATATAATCCAAATAAAAAGTTATTTAAAAAAATACATTAAGATGTTACTACCTGATACAATTTTTACTCACAAAGAATTTTATAATTTATATCTTTTTATAATTTCAACAAGTCAAAACTAAAACCAATAAAAAATGTAAGGTATATAATAAATAAATTAAACTATGTAATAAATTTTTAAAAGTAAAATATGTTTTAATTTTATTGTACAAAGTTATGTATTATAATATATTAAAAACCCCACTTATTATTAAAATTTAAGAATAGTTATGGATTCTTCAGTAAAATCAAATGTTGATTAAAGACAAAAAAAATAAAAGGCAAACACAATTCTACAACACAAATGAGATAGAATTTGCAGTTTCTTTAATTTAATTTAATTTTTTTCTCTTTTTTACGTTCATTAAAAATGTCAAGGCTTTTCTTAATTGTTAAGACTAATTGAGCACTTTGTACAAGTTGGTTCGTTAAACAAAGTGAATATATACATCATGATACATAATTATAATATACTATTTACGGATTTTGTTTGTTTGTATCTAATGGATATACTGAAAAATGTATTAATGTACATTAGATACTCTTAAACTGAATCTTGTAAGGAAATATTATAATATACATTTAATCGCATCTAAGTCATAAATAATATTTTTAATATATATTTTTTTATTTCATAAGTAATAGCATAATTTATTATTATAAGAACAATAATATGAATTTATTGTATAATATTTTTAGAAAACACACATACAATGTCAACTTTGAATTTGAACTATTCATTATTTTATTAACTATTATACCTATATTAATGGGTTATTATTTATTTGGACGATTATCTAAATAAATAACAAAATATTTTTTCTCTACATATTTATGGTTTGTTATGTAGACATTTATGTTTGATGTATTGTTTGTGAATTAAGTATGATGGAAATATTGGTCAGTGGATATAATTATTATATTATAAATTATATTGTACCTGAATAATCTACATTAAATATTAGTATATTTTATATATAGAAATAACTTGTTATTGGCTACTGTTAATCTCTGAATTATTAATCAATTACTCTGAATAATGTTGGGTAGGTAGTATATTGAATTAATTGCAACCACACTTTTGTTTTCTATATTTCCAATACCTAAAAAATAATGTAATGATGTTTGAAGAAAAACATGCAAGTTATTACTTATTCATCGGTTATGTTTTATCAAATATAGTTAATTAAAATTTATCGAACTGCTATTGTTATAATAAATGGAAAATATGTGTTTGAATAATTGATAATAAATTATCAATTTCTATGTAAAATGTAACTGGTTATAAATTCTAAAAAGAACGAAGAAGCTATTTGATTATATATATTATAAATATTTTTTCATTTCTACAAAAAAATTCTTTAAAAGTTCTAAATATACATATTACATACTATAGACATAAGTTGGATACATTTGGTGAGATGTATTATAAATGTATTTATTGAAATTCCTCAATATTTATAAAAAAATTTAAAAAATAATAGTTAATACAAACTATTATAAAATCATTAAATTTAATAATTGAATTTACAAGTTTTATTTTTAAATTATAAGTTATAAATCTTCAATTACTTTAATAATATTTACAAATAGTAGTTTTTAAAAGAAGATTATATTATTGTTATTAATTAAATGCATAAACTACCTGTACATATTCAGGACGTTAAATATGAGCCTAATACGTACACAATATGATTCAACATGGTATTATGTAATACTAATATAAAATTAACGATAAGTTTGATTATTTAAATTAATAAAATTAAATATTTTTATTTTAAAAAATAAATCAAGTTACCAGTTGTGATGAAAAATTATTAAAATTGTAAAAATTGTATTATGTATTTTGTTATGTAATATTATATTTTTACAAATATTGCATATTAAATGAACATTTTGTATCAATAAGACTATTATTTTGAATTATTTGAATTAATTTAAAAATAAACTTATAATTTTTTTCTTCTTTTAAATTTAAAATTAACAGATTTGCAACAGTCATATTTGTTTGTACAATTATTGTTAATGTTTTACTAAGAATATTTCTGCAATTTTTTATAAAATAATATTATTTCGTTATCTAGGAACTAGAACTAATAGCTAAATATTTAGAAGGTATTTTGTGTACTTATTAATATTATTAATAATATAAGTAAAAAGTACTTAAAATACATTGCTATTTTATATTTTGATGAGAAAAAAGAAGCTAACGATAGGTATGATATTTATATAATACTACCAGTGGTTTTTTTTATAAAGCTAATAATTAAAAAAAAATTAAGGTGGTAAGGCATACAAAAAACATATTATTATAGCTTTTATATTTTAAATTAAACGAAAAGTTTATTATTTTTTTTTTCAGTTATTATCCAGAACACTATAGAATTTTGTTAACGATTTGTACAAAAATAACACAAAATCTTACTATTTACAGACAAATAATGAGTGTTTTTTAAACGGACCAAATGAATAGATTTAATATTTATTTATTTTTTTTAAAGTTTTCGGGAAATTGTAATAATAAATAATGCGTAGGTACCGTGTAAAACGTGTTTAATTTAACTATATTTTTATTTTTGTGAAAACAAATTCAAAATTAATCTAAATCGACAACCAGGATAAACAACTTTTGCCACTCATAATCTATATATAAATTAGGATAGGAAATGATTTCGCATTTAAATAGATATTTAACGAGTTCTTTTCGCGTCATGCTTTAATTTTTAAATAGTGTAAAAAATCAGATTTTAATAATTATTTTTAGTAATTATATTATTCAAAAATATATTATAGTACCTATTAAAATGTACTTGCAAAAAATTTTTTGAGGCAATAAACATTAAAACTATACACGATTTTCTTCAAAATCGATGAAATAAAACATGAAATATAATTTGTAAATTAAATATACTTTAATAGAAATATTTCATAGTAAATGATTGTAATTTATTTACACTTGTTAAAGCGTCGATTTAATAATTATTTAATAACTTTGAATTTAAAGTTTCAATAGCTTGAAAAGAGTCTTTAATGATGATTAAGGTACTTATGTTGTACTATGCTAAGTATATCATGTCGTGACTGTAGTATGTACTCCACCTCCACACAATCGAAACGGGAATACTTAGACAAAACAAAACTAAATGAAAGGGAAAATAATTCCAGGAATATCACTCTGTTGTACGTGTATATTTGATTTAGAGTGTAGTTCATCATTGAATTCGTTTGACATTGGAATGTATGTATCAAAAACGATTAATGAGTACTTCATAGTCAGCCTATATTATTTCTAAGTATATTAAGTTACTCATACTAATTTATATTAGTTTATATTGGTTATATTAGTAGTAAATATATTTTTTTAAATATCACGAATATTATAATATTAAATATTATTGTTATTAAGTTCTAAGTACATAAGAATGTAAAAATAATGGTGTGAACAGGTTCATTGTATGAATAACTTAAAATGTTTATAAACATTATGAACATTTCACTAAAGAATAAGTATTTTTAAGTAAACTTCAATTATTTATGATTAAGTTGTAAATTTATTTTTGTGACTATATTTTTAATAGTTTAAAATGAACTTTAAAACAAATTAATTGTCTTCTATTACAATCGTATGTATTTAGACAAAAAAAAAAAAAAAATTAAAAATCAATTTAAATAGTTTAAAAAGATCTAAAATCACGTGTGTCTAGAAAATGTTTATACAAATTTGGTATTTGGTTAAAACAATAGTAGATTAGTATCTATTAACAGCTTTTAATTTTTGATCCATAGGAAAATATAAAAATTTTATTTGAAAACAACTAGTTTTGATTAAATATTACTTTCTTGTCGTTATTTTCTTCAGATTTTAAAAATATTTTGTTAAGAATTAGGATTTATTTGGACTCTAAGTAACAACTAAATACAATTTTCTACCCAAAAACAACATTACAAGCATTTTTATTACTTCGTAAGATGTTAACGGATATCACAATGAAAAATACATCAAATTTAAAAAATAAATACATTTATATTACCTCTTAGAATCTAAAAATATTTATAGTTAAGTATACATTTTTAAAAAAACACATAATATGTGTTATTAATTAAATTTGAGAAATAACAATAAGGAAAAAAAACCTCTTGTAAATTAAAATTTCCTTAGAATAAGTAATAGGTTCTTTAATATTAAGGGTACGAAAAACATTTTCTGCGCCCATTTTTCGGTAGACTTAAAATTGAATTTGCATAATACAGTAACTATAGTTTCCAGCTGTTATCTTAATAAAACCATTATTCGCATGTATTTAAACTTTAATTATTGAAGGTTTAGTTAAGGTTATTATCAAATGTTTTTGTAATTTATTTCGCAATAATTAAAAAGTGTATAGCAAAGTAAAACACGTTAGTCATTGAGCAATTGAAATAATATTAGTTTGCTTAAAATGTTATTTGATCGTTATTTACATAAATATTTTAAACAACCATTATTCGAATTGTACTACTGAACTTATGATGAATTAGAGTATAATTTGTTTTTTTTTTTATCAACATCTAATAAAATATTTAATATTATGATTGTATTGTGCTGACGTGCTGTGTTTGGTGGTAGTCTTAAATACAAATTTTAATTTTGAAATCCCATATTTATAAATTATTTTTTATTGTATGGACTACAATTTAGTCTGAAAAAACACTTAGTTGACTGAAAAACTTTTTATTTTATCCAAATTTAATTATTGGAAATACCTACTAACTTTTTACTAGCAAGTTTTCAAATTTGATTTAACCATAAACTTTATTGTGTTTAGTTTTAAAATAAATTAAACTTACAATATAATATAAATTAAGCTGATTTGTTATATAATGTTTAAATAATATAATCAGTACAATTTTGAATATAGCATATAATAATGGATTACCTACCTGTATTGTTTAATTATAAAACTCTAAACTATTAATTTTGAGTGTACAAAATAACTAAATGATAACATTTTACAGATGATAATTCAGTTCTATACAATAATGATTTTATTTATTTTCCCTTTCAAATCATTTTAAAAATTGTATTTATTGGATACAGGACACGAATGCATTTTTAAAATTACAAGCTTATGTCGTTTTCTCGGAATATATTTCCATGTCTATTACTTATAAAGTATCAACACTATAATTAATCACTTATTATAATTGATTATCGGACGTTATTAAAAAATACATTAACACATTTTTTACAAAAAAAAAAAAATACTATTATTAGTTCTTAACAACAATAGATGCGCAGAATACGTACATCCAATCTTTAATTTTAATAATAATATAACGTTACATTTTCGTACTCGCTTTCTCAATTTAACAAATAACATTATAAATAGTTGACTTATTTTGGTTCCTCGTATTTATATTAATTATTCTTTCGTATGGTCCTATAATCCAAACATAATTTATTAAACAGTAACTTTTTTTAAGACGCCAAGACGTTACTGCATTTGGCAACCAATTTATTAAGATTATTACAGATTACTATCTGTGGTGTATTTTTTATTTATATTTATTTGTTTATTTTCCTTAAGCATTAATTTTTATGTTGAAATATCATTTATATTATTGTAAATGTTTTATATTATTGAATACATATTAATATTGTTTGATAATTTTTGAGACATAAAAATTGAAACATAAAGCTTTTAAAGAATAAACAATGTAAACACTAGATATTTACACATTACTTATCTCATTGACTGATTCATTTAATGGATAATGTTATTATTATTTTATTAATGTAGAGTTTGATTACATACAGAATACAATTCGCTTGGTCAAATGTGGTTTAAACTCATTGAACTTTGTTTAATATTGTTAAACACTGTTAATTCATAGCTGAACAATTTTACACTGTGCACATAGTCTAGTATATATAATATAATATTTTAATTGTGTAGTTATATTTATACAAAGTTTGAATGAATTAAATTCATACGAAACTGCTGTACAATTCAAACTTTTTATAAAATACATTACATAATGTACAATTGTAAAATATACAAAATTAAAATATAATGTATAATATTGTAAAATATATATTAAATTATAATACTTTTAGGCATACATATAATGCAAATAATTTGTATTTTATTATTATAAATATTTTTACTAAAATCGTTATTATATTATATAGATTAAATATGTTTTTGTTACTTTTTCACACCAAAATAAAATTACATAATATAAAACTCTATAAGTAATGTATCAAATTTAGTCAATAACTGTATTTCTTTCAAAAAAATAAAACGAAATATTAAACTTTTCTTGTTCGATTTAAGAAATTTAATTTAATGGATAGTAAAATAAAAGATAAAGAATAAGGACATAAAAAAACTCTAATTTACAGCAAACAAGAGTTGAAAAAAAACCGGCGATTAACTATCAAAGCCAGAGACCTGTGAAATAAAAGGGATTTCTTTCATCTTCGTATAGAGCTTCTAATTTAAGTTACCCATCACTTATACCAGTTTGAAAACCAACTTATATATTTTAACCAGAAGGTATTTTACTTTTTTTTTAACGTAGGATTGCTTTATGAGGATAAAATCCAAAAGTAAACAGTCTAGATTGGATAAACATATTGAAGAAACTAGATTAAATACCTACGTCACAAAAGTAATTTAATTAAGTCGAAACGTTTTTATTGTATTGTGTGTTCAAGACATTTTGTTTCAGGTATCCGTTATTTTTCTTTGTACCTGTATTAAAATAAACACTTAAATGTTTTAAAATATTAAAAGCTAAACATGAGTTAAAAATAAATAAATAAATAATAAAAATAAAAATTTAATTTTAAATATGTTTTGATTTATTTGACATGAAATGATAGTTTAGTGTATTATTTTAAAGATAGGACGTAAATTGGTTGGTTTTGAAATAAGGGCTCGTGTTGTAACATCGAGGTTTCTTACACAATTATTTACTTAGAAGGATGGCCTAAATAATAACAATTAAAATAATATCAAATATCTTGAACGATTAAATAAGAATAAATAGACACATGCTTTGTTCTTAAAGATATATTTATTACAAATTTGTTATTTTTTTTTTCTTTAATCATTTTAGTGTTATGTACTTATGCGATCTTAAGGATTACGGACAAGTTGAGTTCTCGGAAATTATCCAATCAAGTTCCGGTTTATTTACATTTATTCACTTTATTTAATTACAAAATAATAATAAGTGAACTTTGATTTTGATTCAAGTACAATTGTATAGTGATTTGAAAAGAGACAAATAAACTTAAAATTGTATTTGTTTTCAATTTCAGAAGTTCTCAAAACCAAAGTGATTCTAAACATCTAAAATCATATTAAAATTAATTTTTGTTAGAAATTTAGAAGAGTATAATAAAATATAAGTAAGAAAACTATATTATTATATTTAATATCTACCTAATTCGTTAGTCTTAGTAAGTTTGAAAAAAAAAATATCATTTATTTTAATTTTTAATGATTCTACAATTTTAATATTATCTATGTTACTTTTTACTTTTATTTATATTTTTGAATATTTTCAGCGCATCAAATAATTTTATCTAAAATAATTTATATTTTATTATCTTACAAAGTATACCTATACTATTTTTAAAAGTGTATTAGATAGTTAAAAATAAACCAGTGGTAGTCGTTCTACTGTATAATAGGAAACCAATATAAGTACTTCCTCAATATTGATTAGATCACTATTCTGGACGTGTTAAATTCCAATTCAATGATACATCATTGATCATTGTATACAATAAAAACAATTCTGAGCAGAAATAATCTGCTCGTCCAATATTTCTAAGGTTATATATAATATATTTCTATTGGTCATTTATTTTTCTTGTAATACGGTAATAAAATCACTAAAACTCTCGTTAAAAAAAATAAATGTTTACAAATAGCCAAATTGAGCCTAAATGTTTCAAACATTTTACCATACCTAGAAATTTTGCATAAACATGAACATTTCGAGGATTTACGGTTTATTCGTTTTTTCAATTACAACAAAATAACATGACTGGTCTTGCAAACATTTCTATTGCGTATAATTTATTACTTTTTTTTTTTTATTTTAGTTTTACTCAATCATTAAGATATGTTTAAAATTGAAATTTTTGACCCTCTGAAGTACCAACTATATCCAATGTGTTACTAGAAACCACCATTAAAGTTTATGATCGAAGTATTACGTCTACTATAATAATTAATAAATGACTTTATGACAAAAAATTAAATTTAAAAAAACTGCACATAATTATTGTAATATTAATACTTTCATAGCTTCACTGAGAATCTAAAACTATAATTATTAAATACCATCGTCTATTATAATCTTACAGTACATTTTTATGACAAAGACTTTTTGAAAAAAATAATTACAATTATTTAACCACAAGTATGAATTATATAAGTAATGAATACAAACATGCAACTATACATATATACGATAATATAATATTATAATAATATTATAATATAATATAATATAATACAAAATTATGGTTAAGTCTTGTAAAGAATTTTGTTGACGTCACTCAATGTATAGTTAGAGCATCATAATTTACGTGATATTAAAAGAGATGGATACTACTCAATGTAAATAATAAAAACATCATTTTGGATTTGACCTATTTCTCTGACAGTCAACTCTCTGTAAGTTATTAATGAAATTAGATGTAAATTTTTTTTTTATTATTATTTTCACTTAACGAAATGTAACAAAATATATATTTTTATTTTATTTTGTTTACTTATGAAACTTGTTTCACTGTATTTTAATCGTTTACCGGTACAGCAAATAGAACCAGTATAAGTCTGATATAAGTATTACATTATTAAGCAATAACTTAATATATCATTAATATTAATATTTATTGTATTATGAAATAACTGTTGTAATGATATTGTCAAATTTTCCATGCATAATATAATAATATATAGAAAATAGACATATTTATTAATATTTTCTAATTATTAACAACATATTTACATTCTACATAGTTTTGTCGAATTTGCATTTATATTATACAACGTATTAACTAAGTCGTATAGAAGGAACTTAATAACTTATACTTATCATTGATTGTAAATTGTTTGTTTTCCAACACTTTAATTTCACACGATTTCAAGACTTATTTTTACTGGTTGTCATTTTGAGTACAATTTTACAGAAAAATAAAAATATCACATTGGCAACTGTAGCAACTGGCAATTCACTGTGATAATGTACACTGTCAAATGTGATAGGTTATAATATCTACTACAACTTTAGAGTAATAAATTACCGATTAGATTTAATGATTCCACGCAAGAAACGGAACATTGATAAAATAACAAATAGGTAGGTAGGTTTAGTTATCTTGTGCCGACTCTTTTTAAGCTTCCGTGACACTAAACCTGCACAGTTGACCAGAAATATTAAGATAAAACAATCTTAGCGTATTTATACTATTTATAGTTTAATAATTTATAAAATTTTCATTTTCTAGTTTTGAAAAAAATTGGAATATTTATATACCTATTTTAGTCAAACAAATTTGTCAAATTACGACTGCTGACTGAAATTTTAATATTTCTGAGTGGGAAACGGGAAGTGTTGTACATCGGTTTGTTTCTAAATAAGTATATTAAGTATTATTGCTAGAAAAAATCCGTGGAAATCTTTCTGCTATATAGTAGAGCTTTAGTGTACTTTGTCAATATGTATAGGTCACTGTAATGGATCATGAGTTATAGGTGTGTTAAATTGTAATTTAATGATAGATTGTTTTAAACGATAAAAGACAGTTTAAATTCTATGGCGTACCGGGATTGTCGGTCAAAATGTCTAAGAATATTTCATAAAATATTTATATGCTATTCAAAATGTAATATTTTTATATTAATATTACGTAACTGTTGGACTAAATACTAGAAAACCAAAGTTGTATTAAAAATATTCAAATATTAGTCAAAAAAAATAAAGAGTTATACGTTTTTAACTTTGAATTTCTAAATTGTTGTTATTTAGTTAGCATTTGAATTTAAATCACCAATAGAAATACATTTATTAAATAATTATAATTGTAAAAATTTAATACAAATATTATATTTTTTTTTTATCATTCATTGGAAAACAATTAAATTAAGTCTCTATAAACATTATAACATTAGTTCGAATATTATGAAAATTAACCATGTATAGAAAATAATAATTATGTTTCAAGTGTAAAATTTAAATAATAACGAAATGTCAATACATTTGTGATGATAAATCGTTATTATAAATTTCACAAAATTTAAATTTCAATCATCCACAAAAAATGCTAGTTAAAAATCAATCACTCATTAAATTCAATAAACATACATTTATCTTGGCCGGGAGAAAGTAATGCGAAAGTAGTCCCCTCTCGGTCGTCGATTAAACCCGGAAAAAAAACATACATTTATAGTTTATTTTTTTTTGTAAGCTAGTTATACCTAGTGGTAGCTGTATGTAGTTTTTTGGCGATTTATTGATAACGTTAGTGAAATACCTATTCATAATTATATTTACCGTTTGTTTATAAACTATGGACATAGTTAAAAATGTATTTTGTATTTTAAATTGTAAACTTTATATTTAATTATATTATAACTATTTTATATGCATTTAAAGTTACTACAATACCCTAAGAATTGCTATAACGATATTTCAATTACATTGAAGAATGAAGACAGCAATGGTATTCAAATAATTTTTAAAATATGTTCTGCTATTTTATTTTCAAGGTTTATAAATGTTAAATGTTAATTAATAATATTTTACATTATATTGTGTTGAGTTTATTTATAGTGTAAAATGTACGTCTAACTACCAATTATATTTAACATGAAAATAATTTTATAGAACATTATAGTGTTAAAAAACAATCAGTTAACATTCATTTGGTGTGATTTTTGTTTGTTTATCATATTATAGTATAGATCATTCAATATTTGTAGTTTGTAGATGTTTCCTATTTATTAAAAGTTAAAATATAATTAATATTATTTAGAAAAACAATTACATATATTTTATATGTTAATTCTTCTTTTTTTTTATCGCAGTGTGGTTTACAAATAATGTAAAATGTGATTGAAAACATGGTTTAAACAAAAATAAAATAATAACTTGGATTTAGGTAGGTACCTAGAAAATAATGAAATACATTTTTTAAAATGCATGTTTTATTGATTTTTTTATTTAGTGTATAATAGCATACTCGGGGATCAAGTTTCCCATCGATCAGCAATTGGTTTAGTGCTTGTTGGTTTTCTTTTTAGTATCGGCTTTTTATGTCGAAGGAAAAATTTTTTACTCAGCATTCGAAGATTATCCGTTACCCGTTATCCATTCAATCACTTTAAAGAAGAAGGTAGAAGCCTGTAATAGTATAGGTAGTGAACAAAAAATAAAACGACATGTTATTTATAGTTTTTATATGTAGGGAATGTTAGCTGAGAAGAGCTTTTTTAAATGTGCAATCGGAGAGGAATTCAAACTTTATAATATAATATGATTGATATCAGTTTCAATTTAATTTGTCCAAATTAATGAAAGGAAAATTATAGGGAACATTAATAAATTGACAACATTTTTAAATGTGTTTTGGGTAAATATATATATATAAATTAGTATGTACATAATAATTTTAAATATCAACATATTAATTTATATGTTTAATAAACATTTTTATATTTATATTTATAAGCATTTTTATTTTTTGTACGAATTAGGTAACTACTAATTATTTTTAATAACATGTGAAAAATAACCTTAATACGTTGTACGTATAGTCTTATAATACAATTTATTTTGAACAAATCAATTTTACTATAATTTATTTGTGAATGTGCAGAGACTATAATATAATTTATTACATACCATTTTATTGAAAGTCCATTTAAAAGAAAATTATGTTAATTTATTTTTACCTTATTATAAGATAACCACAAAATATATAACACTTGAATGATTTTTAATTTTAGCTTTAATGCTTTACATAATAATGTGTCAAGTCTAATATTTTAAAACTGGAGGTTATTTTTGGAGATAATCTATTTATATACTTTTTACTAGTATAAATGGTGTCTTTTATCAATTCAATGTATTGGTTTTTCTATTTTATATATATATATATTATGAAGTATATAATAAAATAAGTTGACATTTTTTTTTAAAAGCATATTAAATTAAATTTTAGTACAATAATGTTCATAATTTGTACTTTAAAAGCGTCACATTATTAATAATAAAGCCTTTTTGATAATAATTGTATAATTGCAATGACAAAGTTGATATGTGATTAATTATTTCTAAGTATCAAATATTTTTTTATAATTATCTATTGATTTAAAAAATCAGCAAAGTTAATATGTTTTAATATTCTATGTACTTATTTTTTTTCATAAAATTGTAAAACAATAAAACTTTTGATGCACTTTTAATTAATGGTATGTATTTTATTAATTTTCTTCTAAAGTTTAAAATCAGTAAAATCTTAAAAGCAATTTTAATAACTTTGGATTGAATATCTTAATATATTGCTAATAGATAAATAAATAAATAACTTATAAAAGTCCATAACCTCTAAAAGCAAAATTGTTATTGTTGCTTGTATTCATAAACTAAAAGTATAATGGAACCAATAGTTTCGAATGTCGATGATCAAAAATATAAATACTAAGCAATTAGCAGCACTTTAATCAAAATTTATCATTTCAATAATAATTGTAATTTATAATAATTAAGATACAAGCTATTTAATGAATATTTTAAGAAGAAGTGTGCGCTTTTGTTTAATTATTAACTAAATATTAACAAGTGGGTATTCAATTTATATAATTATTAAGCTGTAGTGTTTCACATAAAATGTCGTAGGTGTTATTATTAACATTTGTAATGAGACTATTTGAATAATTTGAAATTATGCTAATGTCTAAGGGGTGTATGATATTAAAAAAAAAGAGTTATAATTAATTTTTATTTACTCCACAGTTTATGTGTTAATTCTTAAATTGTTCAAGACAAGCGTAATATTAATAACAAAAGAAAGAAAATGTGTGGAATTTACCATTATTGTTTGGAGTTTCACTATAGTAAAACTATACACGAAAAAGAATAAAGTGAATATTTTTAATTATATACTTTTATTTTATTTTGTATGACTTATTGAATATATAAAATGTAATATCATATACTAATAATCTATACATTATATATAGCTGTATATATGGCGTTAACGGTGATTAGTTATCACGGAATTGAAATATAATAATAATTAATAGTAAAATATTTGTTTTAGTAAAAATTTATTTCATAATGAATTGAATTGAAACTTTTTTTTGATAAATTTTCACCAACCATATATTTAATACATATTAATTTATATTAAGTTCAACATAGTATAAGCGTTGTTTTAGTACTCATGGATCAATTTGAAACTTCGATGAAAATAGTAAGCTATTCATCTATTGATAAGACGAATCTGACAATTGTCCCCGGAGAAGTCATAAAACCGACCAGCCCGTTCCTTTTAAAAAAGTGAGGATTGATGAGAAAGAGGGAAGTAGAAAAAGATTGAAAAAAATGTACAACTGAACGTGACAGATTGTTAGGCAACATTGGTGACCCCGGTCGTTTATGTCAATTGTAAAGGAATTTTTTTCGATCCAAAGCACGTAAACTCTTATTCCAATATATTATTTTGAACAAATAAACCATTGTCAAAGTGTTTAAAATTGTCTACATCATCTTTTTAATAATAATATATTTTTATTATTTTTATGATTTAAATGATTTTACACGTGAAAAATGTATTATAGATTTATTATAGAACTGATAACAATTTTAGGAAACTTGAATCCTTAAAATGAGTTAATATAATTAAATTATTGTATATGTTTTGATTAAAATACCAATTATTTCTTCAATGTAGTGTATATAATATTATTATTTAATTCGTTGTTATGAATGATGATTTTTGGGTAATTCTAAGAAAACATGGCACATTTTAAAAACATCTTCACAAATGGTCAAAATATAACTACATTCACTTTGTGCTGACATAATTTAAACACATTTTTAATCATTTAATGCATCTGAACTTACTTTACATAGAAAAAAAGAAATAATAAATATGAGTATTATTTATTTTAATTTTAACATAGATCACATTAATTCCCGGATTTATTATCAAATGTATACAATAATAAAACCTGACATCACGAACAATGGTTATATATTATTATGTGTATGTGTGTTTATTTTATCGTAGCTGTTATCAGTGTTATAAGTTTATTACTTCAATAGAGTAAACAGACTTATGTTTATAAACTATATCGATAGTAAAAATAATAGCCTTTTAAATTTTGTTGTGATAACGGTAATTGAGTAGTAGATTTATTTATGTATAAAGCTATTGTTTATTACTACACTATTATACCAGCTGATACGTGATCATTTATGGTCTACGTACATAATCTTACCATAAAATTCACAAAAAAATAGAAAAATTTGAATCAAATCCTGAAATTTCTTAATATTATATGATGCAGTATATGCACCACTCCACTAGAAAAAAAAAAATTAAAACATGACCCATGAAACTATTTTTTAAGCAACAGTACCTATATTTCAATACTTGTACGTACACTAAAAATGCATAGAAAAAAAGTGTATTAAAATAATATATTCCATATATTTTTCTATATTTTCTATTAAATTTCATCTTTATTTATTGATTTTCAACTAGACAAATATCCAGGAAAATAAAATAAATATATCTATTTTTAGAAATTTTGTTTGAGTAAACTAAAAAAAAGTATTACGATGTGCCTGTTTATATAGCAGGAAATTATAATAATCAATACAATATAATAGACATACTGGTACATATTGGTAGGGTTGAAGATAATCGCTTGAGGATTTACGTTCTTGAATTGTATTTATTGACATTGTATTACCTCGAAGGTTTCTTTTGATTTGTAAAGCGTTAACTATTAAGCACTATATATAATGTCGGAATTGTGTTTACGTCGATCCCGCAGATCGTATTCAACCTGATGAACCATTAATAATGTTTTAACCAACAGATATGAGATATTATGATGTAATATACAGCTGTTTATTAATTGCGATTTTAATAACATATATTTTATGAGTGTTATGGTGTGTATATAAATATATATATATACATATATACACTAATATAATGTTTTTAATAAATCGAAATAATTAAAACTTTTTTTTTCGTTTATTTAAATACATATAAGCTACTTGGCTTATTTCAAATCTCAATTTGGCAATAAGCCAAATGTTCAAGAATATATATAACATTTGCAATTTTGACAATAAATAACAAAGAACACCTGTCAGTGGAATAACTGTCACCTGAAAATATATTAAAAATATTATCAGTTTGAAAAAATATGAACTTTATTGAATTGACTTAGTATTGCATTCCGAATCATTTCAATGGAAGATAAAATGTGTAAAAGTAAAAGTTAAAATATAAGTTTAAATTAAATTAAGTATAGAATAAACATTTGTCGCACAATATTATTCTAATGAAAATATTGTGAAAAAAATTGAAATATTTGCATTATGTGTTTTTATATTTTTATTTTGAAAATAGATTTTACGAACAATACATTTTTGGATTGGTGTATATATGTGTAATTCAAAATGTAATTATTATATATTTGATAAAATATCCTAAACCTAAACTATAAATAATCAAGACCGAAAACCATTTCATTGGTGGGATCAAACTATATACTGTTTGAATACTTTATATTATACACATGTTTTCAAAATACATCTAAATATACACAATTATAATCATAATATGTAAATAGGTAAAAATCGTATAATATATAATGCAGAACGATAAAAAAAAAATTCACTTAAATGAATATGTACCCTAACTTTTTATCCCGAATTATTAAACTTCTATAAAAATATTTTTCATAATTTCGAACTTTATTCTTGAAAATATTGTAGGTAATAAAATACAAACACTAAACAATTTTAAATACATTAGAACAGTTTGAGCTTCTCAATAATTGAATACACTGAAAAGCAAAAAAAAAAAAACATTATTTTTAAATTTGTTTACCAATTAGTAATTTATTACATCAAGTCATCAAGAAATACAGTTTTATATTTGCTTTTAATTTAATATAATATAAATATAAGTAAGAAACTTGAACATGTATTGTATATTTACAAAAACTGATTTATGTTTCAGGTATGAATATCTCAATATTCTAAGAAAAACGCAAAGTTTCATACATCTTGTAAGTTATTGATAAATAATTAAATAACTATCAAAATTCAATTTGCAAATTAATTATTCACTATATTACATAATATTATATATTATTACACAATTACCATACGTTATTTTTTAAGTTACAAATGCATATACTTATTAAATTATAAACTAGTTTTAATTGTAATATTACACACGTAAACAAATAATACAATTAATACTGGGGATAATCATCAACTAATTACTTATAAAAAAATTAACAAAAGTAAAAATATTTTAATAAATGAATAATATGTATTCAAATTAATATATGTATATCGTTAATTTTATATTACTGTTTCTTAAGGCCATCATTAAATTAAATTATGTCGTTTAATTCTAAATATTATGATAATTAATTATATTTCAATATTGTTTTTTTCTTCCTTTTTATATAGTCTATAATTTTTCATTATTAATCAAAATGTGTAATATAATAAATGTAATATATTTGTATAATATAAAATTAATTAAGATTAAAAATGTATAATTATCTAATTTTTGAATGTATTTTAAATTATTAATATTATTGTACAGTGAATCATAAATGTCGTTTAATGATGTATACAAAATATAAAATATCAATATTTATTTTTATTGTTAACAAAAAAAAAAACTCTAATAACTTATTGGTTTTTGTTTCATTTTATTCAGAATTATGTAATATACTTATATTAAAAAAATTATTTACCAACAACGTTAACTGAAAATATCATTTAGGATTAATTAAAAAATAAATATAAATATATAAAAATATATATACACACAAGTGGATCTTAAATTTAAAATGTTGTTATACTTCAAAGTTCTAAAGTATGATTTTTAAAGGTCTTATAACATTTTAAAAATAACTAGACAACATTTAGTAATTAAATAGTATTTGTATAAACCAATAAACATCCAATGGGCGAAATTCATCAGTTCTCAAATAACTAAACTTTTTAATGGTTTACAATTCACATGATAGCAATACTTATTTATGTTAAGCTATTATTATTATAAGTAAGAGAAGAATATTTAATGAATCAAAACAACGATTTAGAATATGAGTATGATAGATACTCAATGCTGAATTGTGTCTTGCATACAAATTTAAAATTTATTTTTCACTCAATATTATATACCTAATTAATTTAAAGTCAAATTAATCACCATAATAATAGTATACTTAATTATTTAACCTCAAAAAAAATAGTACAATAAATAAAAAATAAATAAATAGTATATCAATTAATTTAGGTTACAATAAGAAATTGATGTTCATAATATTATGTAGTTGGTTAGAAAAATACTAAATTAAATTAGTAATATAAATTAATATTATGTGCATAATCATTTTGACTACAATTGCAAATAATTGAGAACAAGGTAAAAAGCTACGGTTTTTGTTTGGTATGATACCATTGTTATTTAATTCAAAAAGTATGAATAAATATTTATGTAAAAACAATTTTATAAAAATTTACGCAGTACTTATTCATCAGCTGCGTTTAACTTTACAAAATCGAGCCGTGTCTATCATAGTTTCTAACGACTTCAGACTACTTTTATACTTTTTGCCTCTTTCAGTGTTTGACAAAGTCGTGTGGTGTTGATGATAGTCCCTACACGGTTTTAAACTGTAGGAAACTGTCTGTTCCATGTGTTGCTATGCATAATAATATAATTCCTAGCATGTGCGTTAACAGAATTAAACAATTATGCGTATTATATTTCACCTGTACATTTCGTTAGTAATAATATATCGTATTGTATAATTCAAGTCATTGAATATGGAACCTACGAATTTATTACGACACTGATTACTGATAATAATAAAAATTAATACTTATTTATAAAAATTGTATATATTTTAGAAAACCTGATTTAATGTTTAAATTATTTATGATTTAATCAGATATTAACTGAAATATTTAAAATGTACAGCTATCTAGATAATGCATAATATAAAATGTTGTAAAATCCGTTTTCATGTTCAGGTTCTACAATATTATACTCATATGAATTTAAATTCATTTTGAAAAAGACAACTTTTTTCGAAATAATTTTTTTATTAAGAAAACCAATAAACATTTATAAATTATAATATACGTATGGTATATCATAGTATTTTAATAATCAAGAATAATATAATAAATTCCATTTTTCTTGGAGATTGTTAAAGAATAAACGAATTGAACATGTATTTACTAAAAGAAAAATAAATTTAAAATATTAAGGTTAGCATAATATAGTCCTCTCTTAGAATTATTTTACGTATGCAACGATTTATAATTTAACTAAAATTTTGATCAACCCTGCAATATCTAATCGATAAATATTACCACCCAATGTCCTAATATATAGCAGATCGAGTATCCAATTATTTGTTTCATTAATGTTCAATGTATATTGGAAAATATTTTTATTTTCTGGTGGAAAACTTTTATATTTCAATGCAATGCTCATTTTGAGCTATTTTTTTTTATTATTTAAAATTACACATTTTAGCTATAAAAACCTCAAAAATACATAGTCAAAACTTTCGCATGCCATAAATAAAATGTACAATACCACTGTAGAAAGAATTAATAATATTTTATCAAATAAAAATCAATTAAATTACTTAATCAAGAAATTAATTTATGATAGTCTTTATAATTATTATTTATATTAGCTATTTTAAATATAATATATAATATATAATTTAAAACGCATGGCACATATTATATTTAATTGTATCTTTAACAATAATTTTAAATTTTCATATTTTAATAATAATATTATTATTTTCGTTGATTGTATATGTGTGTTATAGAAGGTGTTCAATAAGTTTGAAAACGATCATTACAATAACTGGGACTGATTAACGATAATATTTTATAATTAATGAGAGGTTGTTAAATACTTAACTATATAAATATACAACAGATTTATCTGTTATTGCCCCATGTAAGTAATAAAATATGCATACAGTAATTAAGAGTTTTCAAACTTATTGAACACCTGGCCTTATAAACTTTACGCATTAGATGAATAACAGAGAAATCGTGGGCTATATGCGTATCAAAACATGCGTCTGATAATTTTTTTAGTCCGGTACCAGAATATGATCGGCGTTTACGATTACCCGTTACGGACGTCGCTAAAAAAGTCTCATCACTATAAAATTCGGCGTCAAAGAGTAATCTCTCGTCCTGGAACCAGACGCAACGGCTATTATACTTGGCATCAAACTGTAACGCCTTTTCAGTGTACTAGCAATATCATTAGTAGTTGCCATATCGAGTTCTGTCAGTCGTTTTGACTTGGTTGGGACCATTGAGGAGTACGACGTATTGATTGTGGATTCAAATGTCATAAATTCTATATTCGGCATCGAGATATTACATATGTTTAGTGGACTAGCGAAATCATTAGTTGACACGTCAAAGTTGGTTGGATTTGCTTTTCTAATGGGAAAATTATTAGTTTAATTTTAGTTTCACAAAATGTCAATGATTTTATATAACTACATTTATTTTTTGGTTTTCTTCGTTTTTCAATTACATCACGTAAGTATATAATTATACGCCCAGCCGCGTAATGATAAAAATTTGCTGATTTTAATGACATTTGTCGGTTAGTTACAACTTATCGGTTGATATAAAACTTTATTTTTACTCTGAAAAACTGATTTCTAGTGTGTAATTGATTTATAACACCATCTTTGTTAGCCAATTTATAAAATCCATCGAGACACACTAAATCAGAACAATTTATTGTGCAAGGTAATGACATTTATCAATATTATCAACCAGTACGAGTAACTGACGCTGTACAAAATAGTATTGTACCTATTATATTATTGTGACTTTGCTATGCTTACAGAATTCTATTCACCAATCGGTATGTCACGACTCTATAAACGTCAGCATTCGCGAGTGAATGCGATTAGATACAATGCAATTGTTATCAATGCGTCAAAGCTCAACAATAATTTTGATGTATGTCGACACTCACAGAAGTCTAATACAGATAAGACGCGTGGCGACGGGTATGACGTCTTATATCCGTATCGTTAGACAAAAACTCGTGAATTTCTAGAAAAGAAAAATAATCAATCGATTGCGTAGGTGCAATAATTTTTAATGTGCGATCATAATAAAGTGAGAAGATTTCGAACGTGCGTTGTCTAAAAACGAGTCAGCTGGCCGTTTAAACGCATTAGATATTGTAATACAATATGGTTATAATCCGCAAAATCGACCAACGCTCTTATATATTATGGCGAGCAAATGTTCGACAGGCGCTTTACACAATACGAACGCCAACGTTTTATAATATTATTATTATTACGCCGTAATGTGAATATTATTATATTATTCGTATTTCATACAAAATGCGTAGTTTTCAGTCGTGCGCGGGCGTTCGGACGAGGAAGAGGACGATTACCGATGTAATGCAATATATATATATATACCTATATAACATATATGTGTGTGCGTGCATGTGTATTTGTATACGGTTTGTGTGTTGACGAGAATATGTATATACGCCGCGTAGGTAGCTATAGAGGTGGATATGTTCCTACCCGTGGTAGTATGGTAGTGGTATATGTTATATTGTGGCCGAAGCGGAATATAGCCGGTAATTTTCAAATCGACCGCCATCATTAATCCAAAAACAACAACGGTATTAATTCCCTCCCATCCCTTTACCATTCCGCACCAAAACACCAACCAATAGCGGACAAACTATAGCGCGTTTCGTCGCGAGCAGATTTGTGCAGGCATATTAAAAATTTAAACGAAATTCATAGAATCCGGACGTCAAGTCTGCAGTAATAATAATATAATTATTATGTTTGTGGCAGGCCGGCACAATCGGTATTGGCATTGTTATAAACGATCCACAGAATCCTTCACACAGAAAAATTTCTGTAAAAGAACATTTTTAATTCAAGGACATAACCAAAAAAAAAAAAAAAAAAAACAGAATTTAATTATAAAGTAGGTGTTCATATTTTTAATTTAAAACCATAATATTATTTCTTTGATGTGCGACTTAACTGACTCTCACATGGGTGCTTATAAACGCTGTATACACACAAAGCGTTGGGTTCAGGATGTGCGCTGGTTAGTTAATTTATTTAACTCTATTCACTTAAGGAGCGGAAGATTGGCCGTGTCACTCAACACGTCTTGCCGTATAAAGTCTGGTTCGTTAAGTCAATATAAAACTAAAAGTCTCTATAGATATACGATAACAAGTCATATACAAACTTGGCTGGCGTTCGGTGTTTTCAACTGCAATTAAAAACACATCCATATTATGCACAATAACGGAATTAAATTAAATAATACACTATTATTAAAACCAATGAAACTTTAACCTGTACCTAAGTTATGTAATGGGTGATCTGCAGTCCAACGAGGAAGTTGAGCGCAAGACACAAAACATCGAATTACATTCTTTTTTACACGTCTTATCGCCTGTATTACGTTTTCTTGACTAATTAATATAATATTTTATGTAATAATATATACTGTTATGCCCCGTCACCGCTCTACTCATTTTATGACTACTCGATTCTGCAAAAAAATGCTGAGTCAGCAAGGAGAATGCAGACGCAGCTATTAACGAACATGTTTGAATCGTTAGAGTAATATATAATACACGAAAGAGCGATTTCGCCAAACGGCTTTTCGAATGGAAATTCGGAAGAGCAAAAACTATATTTTGTGCTCTAAGACATTAACAACAGGCGCCACAAGATTTAAAATATCCTTATGGCAGCGTTGTCCAAAGACCAACTTGATAAAAATAAACATATGTTTTTACCTGATACTATTATGTGTACTACCACGGAATATGCGATATCGCCATTTACTACAAATGTTTAGTACGTAATAAAGCTTTTAAACAGTTTTTTTTTTATTAAAATTACACAAAAGTATGTTTTTGTACTAAATATTTCCAGGAGTTTTGTAAATATTTTTGAACTGTCCATAACGCATTTATTTTAAACATAATAAATAAAAAAAATAAAATTCTTGACAATATAAAATGATAATAAATTTGATTTTGGTCATCAGGGCTGAATTCTATTTAAATTCTAACTTAAAAATCAAACATCGGCAAGCACAAGGTTGTTAAAATGAAGTATACTAATCAACTGATTTAATAAATGTTTTAGTTTTTCTGATTTTATAAAAATTATTAATTCATGATTTTTAT
Organism: Rhopalosiphum padi; assembly: GCF_020882245.1. Classification (NCBI taxonomy): domain Eukaryota; kingdom Metazoa; phylum Arthropoda; class Insecta; order Hemiptera; family Aphididae; genus Rhopalosiphum; species Rhopalosiphum padi. Next base: position 30,265,829 of record NC_083597.1, on the reverse strand, counting down.
TACTAAATTAGTTATGATTTATCTATAGGCTATAATCACGGATAATGTTATCCTATTAAATAAACTAGAGATACAAATTTATATTTTATGGCGAACACCATTGTAAAAAGCGAACACGTTTGTAAAAAACATACAATTTAAGCATGTTTTAAACGGTTATGTGTAAAAATATTTTAAACACACTTTTGAAATATTTTGTTTAAAAAATTTTTCAGACTATTAAACTCGATAATCGGTATTTAAAAATTGTTTAGTATCCCAACAAATATTTTGATTTCATCAGAGCCATAGTGCAGTTATATATAAACAACAATAATTATTATTCTTTAAAAAAAACTGGTATTAAATGTTATAAAATCTTGAACAAGATTCTCGAGGATACGAGGATAAATAGGTACCATCTTCAAGCTGTTAAATATAGGTACGGATCAGATTTTCACCGTTTTCGTAATTCCGACAAAGAGGTTTATCAGATAAGCTTATTATTTATTTTCAGTCATAGATAATACAATGTAAACATCGTCAGATCATACTTATTTTTATACTTTTTATCAAAACACCATAAGCGGATATGTTCAACATTGTTCTTTATTTATAATTTCCACATTACAATTATTATTATGTCATTGAGATTATTCATGCGATTTTCCTTTACACCTGTATTGCCCATTTAAATTCAAAATATAAAAGAGTACAACGCTACTCTAAAACAAGGAAATTATTCACAACGTTTTAATAAAAGATTTAATATGGTTTTCTTTTTATTATACTAATAATATTACCGCTAAATTATGAAGATTTTTTTTATTTTATATGATCATAATGTAGCCTATTAATTTGTGTAACTGTTTTATTCCACGTATAATGCTTATCCAAACAACCTGATGTTTAAGATACTTTTTAAAAATAGTATAATAAACAAAATAAACAATAAATATAATAAAATACAAATTCATCAATTTGAAATAAAAAAAACTTTAATATTAAATTAAGATAGATGCATAATTTTTTCCATTAATTACATAATATTTTAGGAAATCATTAATTGATAATTTAAATATATTAAAATACCTTAAATCGTCCATTGTTTATAATGATTTCCTACATAATATATAAAATTGTTGTGTATCGCGTTAAATACATAAAAAATAAAATCAAAGTAAAAAAAATTCAGAATGTTTCCAGTTTTTACAAATCATTTTTTCCATCATCATAATCCTTCGTGTATATTCTGTGAAAATTTATACAAACTGACCTCTTTGTCTACACATTTTTATTTTTATCACTCAAAATAAAATGCATAATTTATTATGATTGGAACAAATCAAGACAATTTAATCTGAATATAATTACTATCATTAAATTTTATTTTTAAAAGTGTTATATCAATATCTTTAATATCTAAACAAAAATATGGTTTAAACAATTTTTTCGGATTATTTTAATTATATTATATAAAATTTATTTGGCTTCATTGTGTATTTTTATTTTGTAAATACATATAGTAGTTAAAAAAAAAATTTGTTTGTATTATAAAAAGATACTTTTTATGTTAATTATTAACTATGATATTTAGTTATTTATAAAAACCATATAATTGTGAATATGTGTTTATTTAGGTAAAATAATCAATAAATGACGATTTAATTTAAATAATATTTACTGTAATTAATGTAAAATTAATGGCCGCTGTTGCCGATGTTAATTTAAGGTCAATAAATGATTTAAATGTTTCAAGTAGCAATACATTTATTAACTTTTAACTTTTTTCATATATTTTATTTTTAATAATAAATATAATTATTTCTTATATACCTACTTATTCATAAATCACAATTATCGCTAACCAACCGTATTTTATTGGACTGGGTGTACTATTAGGATATCATATCATAATATAATATTCAAGAAACGATAAAGTTTATATATTAAAATGAGTAAAATTCATGAAAACCCCACTTTATTTAATGTATTTTTTTGTTTTCAGAAAATATAAACCGATAAACTTAAAATTATTACCAATATAATGAATTTAATCTTTTTATTCTCGTCACACTTGATATATTTTTTGTAAAATCTTTATAAATATATGATGTTTGGCAAGTATCAAGTTCAAGTAATATTTGCCCAAGTTTTTTTTAAACAACGATGCATTTTTTTTAACAGCATATCAGTTTGGTTGTATAAATGTGAACCAGGTAAAAATTGAAATTGTTTTTAATACCTTATTTTTCCATCTTTTATCACCTTCAACGAATTTAATTAAATTGTTACACTTTAAGAAAATCAAAATATAATATTTACTAACCTTATTTATAATATTTTTAAATCTGATAAAAAATAATTAGTTAATAATATTTATTAATAACTTGACTTTGTATATCGACATAACACGATATTATTACTATTTATAAATACCAAAAATTGTTAATTTTAAATTTTAATAATAATATAACTGTCGTTGCTGTGACACATTTAAAACAGTATAGCTAGGTATCTAATTTGTTGTATTCTCAGTAGATTTTGTATGTGTGATTTGCTTGCCTTATTTATTTCTTTTGTTTGTCTCTTTAGGTAATAGATGTATTGCAAAAGTTTCATTTGACCCTATTTGACAATGTCTATTCCCAAAACCTAGTATCCTAAACTATGATGTATGAAAATACAAAGTGATTTATCTCAACATGACCACCACATTTTTTTTTACTACGAATTTCTAATTTTTTGAACTAAAAGCTTACTTTATGAACATATTATTATATTATTATTATTTTCAGATTTTATTCAGTTAAAGTATCCGATAAAGACGTTTTGTTATTTACCAAATACTTTTTTTTATTAAAATCGATATTATTTAACTTTAAGTTAAAATGATAATACTCTATGGTAAAATATAGATACTTAAAAGAATATTAAGATCTTTGTAGGTTTTAAAATAATAATAATAAATTAATATTAATATTTTATAGCCTTTAAATATAGTGTTATAACTTATAAGTACTAGGCAGACCAATACAATTATTTATTTAATACCTGAATTTATATTCAGATGCATCAACAATTATACAATTACAAATTCGTTACAATATAGTATAACACATCGAAGTATTTAAAACATGATCTTCTAATAGATATACTTAAAATCATTATTTGAAGGTATAAAAATAATAAATTTTGAATTACTGTGTATACCAAAAAAATATACCTAATTAAAATATTCTCTGTAAATAATCTTAAACATTTTTATAATGGTTAAATATGGTTATTATATTCATAAATTGATTATGAAGAATATTTATTTTTATTAATTTCTTTGTAATCTATAATTATCAAAAAAAAAAATTACATTTATTATCCACAATAATATAAGTATATTGTATATACATTTATCACCCACAATAATATATTTATATTGTAGTTACATAATATAATATTGAGTATATAATATTGTCAATACGTCATTTTGAAAATGGTTGCTTATGCATTTTTGTATAAACAATTATTGCAGCATTTGAGAAATTTCCAAAATAATACGGACTCCGGACGGAATCGTTTTCTGAATGCAACTATTTTCATTGTTCCTAAATTCAAAGGTATTACAGCCTAGTAGTGATTCATCCAACAACAGCATAACATATTTAAATATTGAAAAAATATTATAATCTTTGTTCAATTTTATAAAAAATTAATGTAAATTAATGTTGATAATTAAATTAAATTAAATGCATTATTTAATTATTTAAATAATGCATTTTAGTTATAAATAATTTCTAATTTGTATTCTTTGCATTTGATTTTTGTAATAAAACAAATAAAATCATTGTAAGAAAGTTTTCCGTCAATAGTTATGGTTTCTGTAGTGGTTAATTGCAAAACGATAATAATGAAACAAAAATAAGCCCTTTTTCTTTAGTAACGTTTAATAATTTCTATACAGATCCTGTGAGTTTCTAAAAGTTTTTATATAGTGATTATACCATTCGCTCCTTAAGCTTTGATAATAGTTTCTTGACTTTTTAATAGTGCCCTTTGTGAGATGGGTAAACAAAAATTTGTAGATCAAAACAATTTTTTGCCTTTCTATTAATTTCGAATTTATATAAATTATATGTATAGTTTAATAATAATAGGCGTATAAAAAAAGGAGTGATGAATAAATATAGGTACGACAATAATTATTAGTTGAATAGGTTTTATTTTTTTCTACAAAGTTGATATATGTTTGTTTTTATTATCACAACGCCATTAGATTTTAATACGATAACAGTATTACTATATTATCAACATTTACTAGTTTTGGATAATAAAATTTAAAAAAAAATATTTTACATTAATTCGTATTATATAAATTCTACCAGTGTTGTAGTTCTTTTTATTCCGCAACCATAGCAGCAGATAACTTTTTAACAGTCAATCGAAATTAAATGACAGCTTTATCGATAACCCAAATAATGTCTTTACACCTGACAGTACCACTGATGATAACTGAATTTGGAACTCAGCATTGCAACGTCAAATATTACAAATTCTAAAATTATTCCTAACCTATTAATTTTAACCAATAAATACTACTGAGCAGCATATGCAAACTTTAAAGGAAATTGTTTTCTAGTAAAAGCAATTTCATCTTTTTCATTTCATCTCAGACTTTAATTATTTTACAAGAACAATAGAATCTATGCATATTTTTGGTTAGGTATATTTAGAAAAATATAATAATACGCATAACATTATATTTTCATAATAATTATATCATTCGATATTTAGATTAAAAATAATATCAGATATTGTTCTATTGTGAGTCTCTTTGAAATCCAAAAATGTTATATAATTAATACATACATTTATGTAACTCTGGAGATAATCCTTTATTTTTACTCGGGATGCAAAAGTTTCTTTTGTACAGTTATGTAATGCATTAGTTGATTAATTAATTCTAGATTTTTGTTGTTGAATATATATAATATTATTAGTTTGCTTGTAAACTACGATTAATTTTCTTAGAACATCATGATCTATTTGATAAATTTAAATTTTTTGTCGTTTTTGTTGGTAGGGATAATATTTTTAATAATATGTTTGATAATCTATCCAATCAGATCGTTGATTTATTTTAGGCTCGTATTATTTAAAATATAAAACTATTATTCCTTACCATTAATTAGCATAATCATTAAAGTAATATTCCATATTTACATAACTACAATATTATAGTATAAATTTAAAATATTTTTTTCAACATTATTTTACTTTTTTGTTAATAATATGACAACTTAGATTTATAAATATTGTAATATTGTATACACTAACATAGAACTTTAAAAAAATATCCAACCTACAAAAGTCATTACTGAATATATGCACTTTTCAAACTATTACGATTGAATATTTGAAGTTTCATTTAAATAAATTTAATGATTTAGGAGGATTAATAAATTGACGTTTGAGTGAGAGATAGAAAGACTCTCTTTCGCTCCACTTCAATGATATACATTTCCCATTAAATATATTAATAAAACTAGTGATTTTAATAGTATTTATGTCATCGAATTAAATTATTATAATTTTCACTACTATATAAAACTTAATAGAACATACCATTTTTTGTTCATATATTAACTTTAAATTCATTTAAGCACTTTTAGTTTGGGTAAATATAAAATAATAATTTTATGAAAATGTAGTTTGGAAATTATATTTTTAAAACTTAAGTATAATTTATAAGTGTCGTAGTGTCTTGTTAATCAAAATTATTTAAATGATTTATCGAATTATGATACGATTACATATACTTAAAATAAATTAAACTTAAGTTTGAAATATTAACCATAGACAATTTTTAGAACTGTTACTAAATAATTAAAACACGTATATATGTATAATCGTATAGTTTCTATTATAATTTAATTATACTAAAAAATATATTCTTCTTGTTTCAGCTATTTATTTTTTTAATTAAAATTCCTAATCAAATTTAATAAAATAAAATATTATTATGTTTTATTATTTAATTCAAATAATTTAAGCATAAATGAAGAAAGCACCGTATAAATTACGGCAGCATTACAATGAAATCTATCGTCATTGTATATTTTTCATATAGACAATGTTATATTTTTTATGCTGGTTAACTATACTTAAAGCGACTTAAAGTTTCCCAATACCCGTATAAGGTGAATCCTCTGGAGTAGATTCTCTACTATCTTTTGAACCACTCTGTTTTCATTAATGGTTTTTTTCTCTTTCGTCTCGTATGTAGGTTTCAAGCTGATATGTTAACATAGTTATTTCTTTTGTTAGAAATTTGAAACTTTGTTTCAATTGAATTTTTTCACCGTTGTCTATGTTTAAGGTCTAACGGATGCTTCTTGTCTTGGTTTAATATTGTTCTTTTTATTTTAATTCTAAATTTAAAAAAAAAAACAGCATTTAACTTGCATACTTGGAATACGACAATGTAATTTAATATATGTGTTATGTGTATAATTGACGTTATATTTGTTTTATTAATTATCACATTTTTAAATGATTAATCATTTTATTTTTAGAATTTTACTATTTAGCAAGTTTAATTGATCATAATATTTTTTTTATTAAGTTAACATCAAATTTGGCTACGGTTAATTTAATACTGTTTGAATGATATTATCTGACAATTTTAAATTAATTTAATAAGATTAAACTTAGCGGTAATATAATTGTATTATTATGATTTTAATTTTGTACACATAATGTTCAATCATGTACTGTTATTTTTTTCTCGATTATTAATGTTTATAAATTTAACATATTTATAATTGGATGTTTTTTGCTATAATTTTAATATTTTATTAATTTATACATCAGAAATAAATATAAATTATGTGTTATAATAAAGATTAAATAGAGGTGATTGAAACACATAATACACCCACACAAGCACCATCATCCGCAGGAAATTGATCAGGTTTTTTTTTTAAATTGCAAAAACAGTCAGAAAATATAATTATATGCTGGTTATTTGTTATTAAATACAAATTAAGTTTTTGTGGTTGTTTTATTGCAAACCGCGTTGAATCTCCTGGTGGGCGCTCATGTAGAACACTTTAACAAACTTTTTATATTTTTACTCTAATGACTGACATAGAACAATGCACTATAAACGTGTAGATAATGTGATATAGAACATTGTAATTAATTATTATACACTTGATAATTGATAAAATAACGATTTAATTTTATTCAAATATCTTTAGCTGTTGGTGTTTAATAATGAAGTACAATATTTTGTTTAAATTTCAGGATTTAATTTTATCGAATTTCCTATGCAGTAGCATAACGGTTGAACAATAACCGACCAACTTAGAAAATATAAATGCATTGTTTTGTTTCGCAGAATATAATATATTATTATAGAAAAAACCATTATCTTTCTGCATTAATTAACCACGTGTGCGCAAATATTCAATTATTCTATAATACCGCTGTTGCATCGCATTTATATATCGTTATGATTTATGTACATATATTTTACCTTACTGCCATGCGTTTTTCAGTTTCAATTTTTTTCGGAGTGTGTTCTGCTAGTCTTGAATTATTCAACATTGATACCATATTTTCTCTAACTGATATGATACATATATATATACACATATTGTGTATGCATGTATGTATACGTACAATCACAACTAGAAAATATATATTAAGATAAAAGAATAATATTTTAAAACAAAAAAGTTTGGGTCACTGATAACCATTGTAGCGTGAACAAACACACAAAACTAATACATTGTGTTTACGTACAATATTATTAGATACCTTTCAATTTATTACGGATGTTTATATAATAATTGTTTTGTTAAAATTATAACGTTCAAATAAAATTACAATACATTTTTTATACTAGTTTGTTTTTTTTTATCTTCTGTGATAATAAATTATGTTTACATATGTGTTTCACATGTATAAATTAAAGATATCAGGGCAAAAATCTCTAGAAAATTCGATTTTATTTGAAGCATAAAAAAACTTTATTTATAGTGTGTTTGTATGTACCTTTTTTTTATAAACATATACGGAAAAGTAAATTTTTATATTCCACCCACATGAGAAAATCTTAAATTTAATATTCCATTTGATATACCTTATTGTTAAGTAACTTAAAATGTTTAATTTTTTTCATATACAGGGTGTTTCTAAAAATGAATGAGGTCACTAGAGTACGCGTGCTTACTGTTATGGCCCAATGAAGATTTTTTTTTTTACATTGTTTTTCTATCTTCAAAATTTGAGTTTTTTCATATTATTTTAAATGTAAAAATAAAAACTCGTATTTTTTTGCAAAATTTTCATAAAAATCGCGAGACGTCACATCGTAACTGAGGTTTGAGCTTGTCGTGCAGCGTTTTTCACGCTCGAATCGTTGACTAAAAAAAAAGTGGTGTGACACATCGATTTGCATGAGAACACTGCAAGATTAACAGTGGTGATAATAATTTGTTATCATTTAACATACATGATTAGTTAACACATTATTTTACATTGTTAACTAATTAAAACGATGAAATAATAACACGATAAGGGTTAACAGAGCTTTAAATGATCTAATTTATTGCCATGTTACGCGTTTTAGCTGTATAAATAAAATATGGTAACTTTTATCCATAATGCCACAAGTTAGAGATAAAAGAAACCAACTATTTGTGTATTTAATACTGAAATTCCAGTTTTTTGATATCACAGTTACATAAATATTTTGACCCGATAAGATAAACATTTTATTTTATACTTATTATTAGTACTTACAACGTTTGTAGATACAAATTTTAAATAAAATAATTTGATTATTTAACAATGTAAAACAATGTGTTAATTAATTATGTATGTTAAATGATAACACATAACATTCTTTTTGGTCAGTGATTTGAGCGTGAAAAACGTGTGACAAACTCAAACACAATATGACGTTTCGATTCGTATGAGAATTTTGCAAAAAAATACAACTAGAGTGTTTATTTTTACATTTAAGATAATATTCTAAAAATAATATGAAAAACTTAGATTTTTTAATATAGAAAAAAAATATCAAAAAAATCTTCATTGGGCCATCACAGTAGGTATGCGTATACTAGTGACCTCATAAATTTCAGAAAAACTATGTACGAGTATAAAATCTTCAATAGCTTATTGCTTTAAAGTTTAAATATTCAATACGCTATTTTATATTTTATTTGAAGAATATATGTTCTTTCGTAATATGGTGTGATACGAAAACAAGAATGTATAGGAAGATCTAGATGAAATCAACTTAGATTTAATTATACTTAGACAAAAGAAATATAATATTTCTCATTAATATTTTCAAGACAAATATATTTGTATATTGTTAAAAAAAGTGAAATTAAACGAATTAAAAAATTTCATATAACGAGAACAACATTTTCTATAAAACCAAAATGTGATATTTAAAACAAAATACATAAATCAAAACTTTCAATACGGCGGTTCTCGACATCTTAAATTATAGTACTACATTCAATATATTTCGGAAAATTGTGCGTAGGTAAGTCTTCAAAGAAAATACTATTAAAAATAATATAGTTAAGAAAGAAACGAAAGCAAATTATTATGAAAACGTGATAATTATGGTAAGCGTTTATGACACAATAAGCATAAACAATTATTTTTTTATTACAATTATTATCGTTTATGACTGCTAGTTTATTTAACTTAAATGTGACTTGTATTGTAATTTCTCACAATCAAGTATAATAATAACTTGCTTAATATTGCTGACCTTTAGTTTCGAATATTTTTAAACTTCTAATGTTGATTTTAATATGTCCTGTTTGAAAATAACGAGAATCTAAATTATCAATAATATAAAAATATGTGAAGCATTGGTTTGATTATATAGTATCATTAATCGCATCATTTTGAACTCATTAAATTGCTGGTTATCGTCAGTATATAATTCAATAATATTTTGTTTCACACAGTTTCATAATATTAAATTTATAAACTTAAGTGAGCTATAGAGAACATAAATATCTCAATGATTTCTATCCAAAGACGTTTCATTTGCAAAGTGTGTTCAGACGTGATAACTCCCAGTGGTGTAATTAAATACACCCAAAAGTTTTCAATCCCTTCATTCCCATGACGTGGTTCGTATGTCCTTTTGTTTGAACGTAGATGTTTCATACACGATAATGATAGTAATATTATATACCTTCTACACATTGACTATATTATTATTATGATCTAATAGCATGGATAGACGCTATGTCCAAATCTTCAGAGTTTGCCAAGCATTTGATAGCAAGTGGCGTTTGGCCAAAGGCAAAATGGATTTATGATTAACGGCTAGCACAACAAAACTGTTTTTATTATTTAGTGCCAATTCTACTTAAGTCATATGAATAGTATATATATTATAAAAATTAACGATTAAGCATTATTTTTAGAAACAATTTTTATCAGTGGTTTAAATAAAAAGTGTCCATTGCAATTATATATTGTGTACATTGTATAAACATAGAGAATATATTGTTTAATGAGTCGAAACAAGGTTTTTGGTTCACCATCCCTATCTGATATTGTTATTATAATCTATAGGCATACTATTCGAATCTATAAATAACTAACCACAATGTAACGTTATATAAACAAAGCCGTTCATTTAATTTGTTTTAAAATTATATATTCTAAGAATAACATTAGATTTTAAAACGCTACATCAAATTAAATATTCGAACCGATATAATTAGTTTCATCGGATGACACTTAAATTATATATTACTTTTTAAATTCATTAATAAGTAATACGGTATTATTTGTTGCATAGTCAAATAATTTTAAGATTATTTTATGTATAATTATAAACTAGGTTTGTATATGTTATGAAATTCACTGACATTTTTATTTTAAGTTTAGAGTAGAGTGATGAATGTATTGATTTTACAATGATGTGTGTTTTTTATTGTATCTGTAAACATTTTTCGAAGCAGTAATAATGCTTTGGTTTTTAAAAACGGAGATAGTTTATAGTTATACTTTGGGGAGTTAAAAGTAAAAATTATTTAAAGTAAATATTATAATCAAAAATAAGCAAAAAAAAGAAAATAAAGAAAAATCAGAATTTTTACGCAAATCAAATTGTTGACAAAATCAATTTTGTTAGTTTTTAAAAAAATATCCAAAATGTACTATCACAAAAATTTTTTATTAGCATTTAAATTTTTGATGAAATTTGTCAAAATAACAAACAATTTCTAACTACTTTGTATTGCATTTAAAAATGCATACAATTTTTCTTTTCATTACTGTTTGGAAAATTGAATACTAGATTCCTTATAATAATATTTAGTTTATACAAAAACCATAAAACCTAATAAATATATAAATTAAATTATTTTTCAAAGATATTATAAATTAAAATTTGGACGAAGTTAAAATTAAATTAATAATGTATGTGTATAATATATAATATAATATGTAATAATAAAGATTATACCTAATATTATAAAATATAAAACAATATTAATAAAATGTACGTAAAAATGTTATATATTATGTTTGTAGATTAATTTTTTTTTCAAAAAACCACTTGAACCTCTCTATAACGGACATCCATCTATAACGGATAATTATTTTGATCCCGTGACTGTCCATTATAAACAGATTTCACTGTACTTTTATACTTGTCATTAATTGAAAATTATACTTTAAGGTGTGCATATAGTTTGTTATAAACGTGCAATTGAAAATGTTATGTATTTAAATACAGTTTATTTAAATTAAGAACTTTTTGTAGATAAATAAATGTTTAACTTATTTCAACATTTTAAATTATTATTAATCAACAAAAATATATCTTGAAGTTTATTTTTCAATTGTATATGAAATTAGCTGCTTTAAGTAGATGATAATTTTTTAAGAATTCTTTAATGAAATTCAGACGTTGTTTAAACTATATTTTTTAAATTTTAGGTTAGTTAATAATAATGAGTTGTTAAACTAAAACTGAAATATATTGACAATACAACATAATATTTATATTATTCAGAATACATAAATTATATCACTTGTTAAATCTTAATTAAAAGGGAATATTCTCAAATTGCATATTATATGTATAAAATTAATATTATAAAAGAATATGATTTCATACAATTTTAAGACAAATTGAAGTAAAATTAAATATTAAATTAATTATGTTTTGCTTTATGTATCAACGTTCAGCACAGGAATAGTAATTATCATCAGTATTTTTAAAATTATTATATATTACATTTTATATGTATTATTAAAATTGTGTCACTAAAACTTAATTCAGATGTATAAACATTTAATATATTGCAAATATACCTAAACAAATTAAGTGAAAATTATAATATAATATAAAACGATAAAAATATACGTCTGATGTAGACTATACAGTTTACACCATTTAAATCGTTGTTCTTTTAGCATTGCAAGTCTTAATACGTGAATGACTTGATGTTTTAATAAATTAAAAAAAAAACCCGACAATTGCTTAAGAAAAAATATAACTATTTTGATTTTGTTCATTTTAAATTTTTGAAATGTTTAAGTTAACGATCATGTAAATTATTATTATTTGTTTTTTGTTCTTATACATTTTAGTGGTTTTTTTTTAATTGTATGCTGGTTGAATCTGAGTTAGATAATTGTCAACAAACAACAGTTTTATTGCATGGTGGTAATCCTCGTTACCAAGCTAGCCCCCTAAAACAATAATTTCTGATTATGAGTTATTTCATTAAGTATTCGTTCAGTTAAAAATACTAAATAATACCTGCACAATTATAATGAAGAAAGATCACAAAATAATCTAATAAAATATATACAAGACTTTTTTATTCAGTCAATCAGTGGTTGATGAATTGGGCAGAAAGTGAATATTATAAATTATTTTAAAATGAAAAAACTATTTAAATCGTATAAAAATATAATTGTCATTATTCATTATTTATTTATTAACGATTTAATATCACACTACATATATTTTTTTTGTATAGTAGACTGTGAGCAGTTACGTAGCTAAATTGCCTAATTATTGCGCCGTGCAACTATATAAGTAACCTTAAAGACATTATGGTGTATAATACAATAATACAATTATTATACTTATCATATTATATTATTATAATCAATATAAAAATATAAAAAAATTATATGAAAGTAAATTCAAAAAAATAAAAAAATAAAAAAAAAATGTTCTAACAAATTTTTTTTTCTTTAAATATTTTTTACTTTTTAAATTCCATACATTAAATTTTAATAATTTTTGCTTGTCCTTCCGCTAACCAACAACACTGTTTATTGATTTTCAAAATAGTATTATCTTATTCTTTTCTTAGCGATTTATCAATAATCTAAACATTTATAAATACATTTTATTTTCGTTTGATAAATTATGATTTTATGGAAAACCATTTAATATTTATATTTATATTTATATCATTATATTATAAATATTTTTTGTTTGTAAGGCAATTGTATTTAGATTCTGAATCTTATTTAAATAATTTTATATAATATTATGAATTATTAATGAGTAGCTGACTTGCAAAAAATATATAAAGTAATCGTCTATTACTTTTCACTACATCTAAGGTTGTATTATTTCCTAACTGTTGGAGAAACGAGCCATTTCGTTACACAACACAGTTCACAAGTAAACACACGCATGAAGGTATACTGACAATGCATATAACCCAGACAAGGTTTAAATACAATGTACGTTATTATTGCAACACTATACACATTATAAAACAGAATTCATGCATTTTTAATAGGCAGCCCCGTGGCTTCTTTTCTTCTCACTCTTTCCGCCTACTATCATATCCCACACTATAGTCTGTCTCCGGGGACTTGTGTTCCCTTAACAGCACGCTAACGCTAACGTAATTAATGTAATCCACCGAACGTCAGCCGTAACCGAAAAAATAATACAAAACAAAACCGCCACCTTTTTTCTATCTAGCTGCTGTATAATACACCAGCATAAGTCACTTTTCGTCGAAATTACCCATACCCATAAACGTATACGATGTATTATATTGTATATATTTATGCTATATAATATAAGCTCAAGAAAGCGTTTTTGAGATTTCGAATTTCTCAAGAGCACTTTTAAATTAATATTGATCATACAATATTATCTGCGGAGAACATATTGTTCACGTTTTAAATATTTAATAGTACATACGTAGAAACAATAATATCATGTCAATACAAATAAATAATAACATGGAATCCAAGTTAGAATGTTAAAACAAATTGTTATGTATTAGAGTGTATACATTATACGAATACAACAAATAATTTCTTATAAATAATAAACATATTTCAGGGGTTTATACAGTAATACAACTAATCAATAATCTATTTTTCCAGAGATTTTATTAAAATTCTTTGTGTTATGAATATTTTGTAAAAATAATAAATATTTAAAATTAAAAAAAAAAAAATTTTAATATCTAACCTAACTTCGATCTTATTCTTTTATTAAATCCATTTTTTGTGTTAATTTTATGTGACGATGTATCTACAAAAAAAAAAAATGATAATATACATCATTTCTATTTACTACTGGTGACTAATTTAACGAATTAGTTTTGACGATATGACAATATTTTAAAAATTAATTTAAAGTTAATATGAACTATTAATTGTTATTCATATAAATTATATATGCATATAAATGCTTGAGAATTAATTTTTGAGTTTCGGATCACTGTACATAGTCCGAGCAGTGTATACTACGTATCAGGAAAGTTATTTTCGGTCGTATTACCTTCCTTATCGATAACATGTGTGTATATGAATCTGATGAAATGTCTCGAAGTAAAAACTTTGTAAAACAAACTTAATCAAAATAAAGACTTTTGGGTATAGTGGTATGGTAACTGTGTTATAAGAGAGTGGATGATGGGCGGAATCCGTGTTGGCTATATGTATCGAATTGAATGGATCAAAGCCTTATGAGTTATGACCGGAAGGAAATCTGTTTGCTATACCGCCGTGGGCCAAGAGGAAGAGAGTGCCCACAACGTGTGCGTCGTTAACAGGCGTGTTAATCAACGTCCGGTCTATGTGTGCACGTGTGGAAGTGTTTGCTCTATGTGCATGTGTACATCAATCACACCAACTTTAATGACGTACGGCCAGTAGGTCCATTTTATTGAGCTCGCATGTAAAATAATAAATTATATAAACGATATATAGGGTTATTCAACATTTATATCACAACCATATCAATATCATAAAAGTATTCAAAATCGATAAAAATAACACTATTAAGTAGTTTATGAAAGTGTCTTTCCCGTTACACGTTTACAAATCATTTAAAATATTTCTAAGAACTTTCGTATAATAAATTGTTATCTATTTTGGATAATAATAATAATTATATGAAAATGACTGTAACATGAATTTTAAATTGCTCAGTACATTTTTTTGTGTGTACAGTAAAACAAATTGAATAATTTGAGTACAATTAAGACATAATATAATAATATTAAATTCGTAATAAAATTATTAATTTTTTTAACGATTAATTACCAACTGAATTATATATTTTGATAGCAAACAATGCATCTATTATTATTTATCAATATTGAAATCTATTGTTTATTGTTTTCACATTTCAATTGCTACAACTTTAACAAAACGAACACAATATTTCGATATAACGTTAGAATTTCAGTGCCTAAACATTCCGTATAATATAATATTAATGACAATAATATCTTATTGTAATGCTATTGATGTTATTTATGTTGGTTAGGTAAGTTATTCTCGATCGATAAACAGTACCTGTGTTATGAATTGTCAAATATGTTTTTTTATAACATTTGTTTCATGTATTATGGACATGAATTGAAATATATAATATTAAAAATATAGTTTTTTTTTAATATTAATTTAAAATTGATTTAATAATAAGTATTGTATAAATACATAATATTCTTAATAGTTTTAAATATTTAATATAATAATATAAAATTTAATTTAATTATTCACTATATTTATTACGTTTATTTATTTATTTAATGATGTCTATGTTTTATTCTGAATTTTTGAGTTCAATAAACAAAAAAGTTTAGCATTATTCATTTCAAATTAAAATATATGGTCTGGAATAGATAAAATATTACGAAATCGGTCGTTTGAACATAATTTTAAACTCAATGTCAATATACGTTTTTACTATAAACATATTGTTTAACAACAATATTTATTTGGAATATATTTCAATGGCAATTGACTGTTATACAAATATTTTATTTAAAAAAACAAAATATATCTAGTATTTTTACATTATATATTTCTGTTAGAAATTTGGTTTGTTACACCAAAAATCCTTAAAAAATAAAAAAATAACGAATACAGGAAAACAAATGACATTATCTTATTTGTGTGCTATTGTTCCTTTGTAGGGGGTTTTCAAAGAATTCATCGGCAGTATATATATTTAGAAAATGTCGTGATGATGTGTTTAATGGCAAGTTTATTTCTGCATGTGTCATATGTGGGTCCATCTTCTTTTGTTTTTAGTTATTAGATAAGAATAATGTGTGAAAAATGAGTTGTTTTATCTTCTACGATGTAGAACAAATAATTTTTCAAATAAAGTGAAGATGTTATATCTTTTTAATTTTCACTTTTCAACGAAAAGCATGATTATATCTGTTCTATTTTATAACTTACAAAGGGTAATAGACGAAATTGTTTTTTTTTATTTTTCTATAATTTATAGTAATGTTGGTTTATGTATTTCATACATTCACCCAAATAATAAATTTAAGTACTTTTTTCTTGGTAATAATTTGTTATACGATTTAATTTTAATGAGTAACCAAGTATTTGATACCTAACAAATGTATTTGAAATTAAAAAAATATATTAACCTGAGAAAGTCATCTATCTAATTATATTTAAATAAAATACAGACAGTAGCAAAATAATTAAATTATTAAGTTAACAATAAATTGTTTAATGTGTTGAATAGTTTGTGTTTAACACTAATAATATAAATTTGTCCAAGGAATATAATTGTAATTTAACTATTTATAAAATCTTAATATATTAATGAATATGATAAACAATTAAACTTTATTCTAAATAATAAGTTATAATTCAAAAATATTTTATTCTCGAAAAACCTAATAGCAATATTTTGTAATTTTAAAATTAAAGAAAGCAGCTAAATACTATACAATGTAATATAATAAATTGATTAAAATATATTAGCACTTGATTTTCTTTCGTAATAAATGTGGATAAAACTTTTTAAAATAACAAATAATTATCCAAGGAAATGATAATATAATAATGTCCCCATGATTTTTAATTTACAAATGAGATGAATTACCTTGAAAAAATTAAATATTAAAAATAACATTTATTTTTTATTCACAACTTACTCCTTACACATTTATGATACATATTTCACAACATGTGAATTGTAACTAATATTGATTTTAAAAAAAATATTATGATACTCATTAGGATTATGAAATTATTTTTATTTATTTTGTTTTTTTTAAGTGAACGATACTATAAAATATTAAACACTAAAAACTGTATTTACACGAAACAAAAACAAAATATACGATAAAAATATTCAATTTAATTTAATACTTTTAATATATAATATGGATTGAAAATAGCATTAAAATAAGTTTAAAATTATTATTTATAAAGTTTAAATCAAATAATAATAGTGTATAACGGGAAAAATGTATTTATATATTATAATTTATTGATAAATTATTAAAAACATATTTATAGATTAAAAAATAACTATTGCTTATATTTTATTCACTTTTGCTTACAGTTTTATATATTTTTCGAAAAACGCTGATATATTCAAAAGAAAATTCTTGAAAGTACCATCTGTGGTATTCATTTTTCAAATAACGGACGCGTTAACTTTTGTTGGGGCTTTTTTATTGCATCAAAAGTGTTATCAAAATAAATCATCATTATCAATATTTTTTTCGCTAAAGATATAAAAAATAAAAAGAGTGGCCATCACAAATTATAAATACATTTTAAATGAACATTTAATTTAATTTATGTTAAGTGCGTAAAAATAATAAACAGTTTAAAATTAAATTAAATTCTGAATTACTATCTCAATAATAGATTATACAAATATACGTAAAGTTACATAATACAATAATTAATTATTAGGATAATTGATATGTAGTAAAAGATTTCCTAATTTAAAAAAAAATACTGTTGAGTTCTAGAATTTTGAATTTTTTGATAATTTAATGTAAAAAGTTTCAAAAGCAAAAGAAAAAATATCGATTATTATTATATTGGTTGTCATTGAAAATCGAGATTAACAAGCTTACAGAGTTTAGCTCCTGTTGGGTATCTGTTACCTAAAGTAGTAGAGGATGGTAAAAGTTCGCCAACGAACAATGAGATGAGTTCAAAGGATTATCAGATTTAAAAAAAAATACCATAGGAGTCATATAAACAGCT
Source organism: Rhopalosiphum padi (assembly GCF_020882245.1). Lineage (NCBI taxonomy): Eukaryota > Metazoa > Arthropoda > Insecta > Hemiptera > Aphididae > Rhopalosiphum > Rhopalosiphum padi. The sequence goes on along the minus strand of NC_083597.1, from coordinate 30,247,322 downwards.
AAAATCCTATAAAGATAATCCTTAGAGGCACCTTATTTCAACTATAATGCTATATAATCCTTTAAAATCGTTCTATGACATAAACATACCTAGTCATTACATTATACACATTAAATTACATTTATTATATATGATTTAAAAAATAAATATTTGTTATTCGTGTATGATAATACAATATATGGTCAATGAATCTTAAAATATATAAGATATACCTACACGAAAACATTGAACATAGCAACGTTTAAAATCTAAATAGGTACACGTATATTTTATTGTTGGTATTATTTTTTAATTCGTTATTGACTCAATACACGTATTGTACTATTGTGCATTATACATTGTACCTATACATAGTGATATGTTTATATTTATTATGCACCAAAACACCTAAATAATACGCCGACGCACCATTAAAGCAGTTTTAAGCCATATCCTCGAAAATTGACACAAAATATCGTATTTTCAAAAATCTATCCATTCATCAGTTTTTAGTGTTTTTACACTATAACAATTCTAAAATCAATATTAAAATTCAAACCGCTTAATTTTTTAAAATCATTCCACCGTGCATAATTTAAAAAAAAATTTATTTTATTTTATAAATCTCCGATAATTCTTCATACCACAATCAAATACAAAAATATTTCACTTCGGCTTTAAAAATAATTTAATCCAAAAAAACACCAATTCATAACATAATTTCGTAATTTAAAATAAGGTCATTACACTAAACATTACCACTTATATCAATTACTTTTTTATGAACAGCACTAAAAATAAAGGAATTTGTATATATTAAATTTCAGTCATCTGCGAGCTTAAAATAATTTTGACAATCTATGAAGACTTTTATTATAAGTTCTAATTAACTGCGATGTAATTAATTCTATCTTACAATTTACTAATGTGCTTCTTATGCAAATCATATATTATTTAAGGTCACATAATAATAACATTGCCATTCAATACCCAAATAAAATGAATACACATTTAAGCACGTCAAACGAAAAAAATATACCGCTTAATATTGAATATTAAACAAGTTAGAACTATATATTATTTAATAAAACATTTAAATCATTATAGTTTTAAATACTAACACCGCTCAAGTGTTATTGTCCTGATAAAATTAAATCCTATAACTGGTATAAAAACATTGGTTTCAAAATTATTTAGGAGCCTCTTGACCTGTTTAATTTATCTAAATCAGTTTTTAATTTTATGGTAATCTAGGAAATTTAAATCTAAAAACCTCTCAAACTAGAAATGAAAAACGAAACATATCGAAAGTTACATTATTTATACTATAATAAAATTCAACTACCAAAAGCATGCATAATATATATTTAGAATAAATAGTGACACATATTAGACAATCAGTCTAAGGAACCTGAAGTATATAAGACAATAAAAGTCATATTTTCCCCCCGTCAAACATATTATACTCACCGAACGAAGTAACACCTAGTGTAAAGTATGGAACAAAAACAAATAGCTGAATAACTATTCAAACTTAGGCTGATACTTCTAGTTAATATTTTATCATTCCTCTAGGAATCAGTGGTTTGAAAAACTAATTTAATATAAAGTACTGTATAGTGTATATTTATCATTATAATTTACAAGTATTTAAATTTAAAAATAAATAAATAATGTCATTTACGCTTAAAAATATAAAAAATATTAACAAATGTAACAATTTAATAATGATAATTTATAATCAACTACATACTACCTTTTACCTAGTAAACTTTATTTAAAATATTATATTATCAAGAGCGATAGATCTAATGTTATTGTAAAACCATAATAAATTGTAATTCGAGTTATGTTTTTAAATCATTTACTAATCTTTTGACCTAGTTTCGGAGAATATTTACATTACGATCTTATTTTATGTTGAAAACACCACTTCGAATTATAAACAATACGAAGCGTGCATAGCAGTTTTAGTTTGTTTGTCTTATTCGATAAGAAAGTTTTTTGACGTTTACTTTTCATCGGTCAGATTAAATATTGCACAGTTCTTATATATTATATTATATTATATTCAGTGCATAACGAACGGCAACTATTCGTTTGAACGTGTACAATATTATCAACAAGAATTTGAAGACCATATAATAAGTTTTGTATGAAACTTTCGGCAAACATCAACCATGAATCGTTTTTATGCCTACATCTGCAGGCAAACCTAGTCTTACAGGCACGGGGAAGAGACAAAAAGCTCATCGTTCGCCCTACTATAAATCATTATCTAGCCAGCAGATTTTTGACTTTGAATGTTAATCCAATACAATAAAAACAACCAGTTTTTTTTTAAATTTTTTTTTTTTAACCAGATATATTACTTTAAAATATTCTAAAAACAACCGATAATATTAACACTTGTACAAAGAATTCAGTATGATTTATTTTTTTTCGCAATGGAAATTATAATGTGTAGATATATATATATCTGCAGTGTAATATTTTTGTTCGAAAAAAAATTTAAAAAAAAAATGTATTAGAAATAATGTAAAAAATAAAATATAAAATAGCCATAGGAAAATGCACTTGAAAATGTTCGTTCCCTTGTAAGGAATTCGATTTGGCTAGTTTGCAAGTAAAGTCCTATTACACGACTGGTCGAAACTCTGGAAGTAGCCGATTCGAGTGATTTTTCATTTTAAATTATATCCAAAAATGTTAATTGCATAAATTATTTTTTCTGTTTGCCGATATAGTCGCCCACGGTATATTTTTGTAATAACATTAGTTTTCGGGACCGACGGTATTATTAACGGGGTCGTACGTTTAATTGTCCGGTACAAGGGTTTGAGAGCTTTGTTGCGGCCCCATCGTTAAATCAACGGAAACTTATTGTTGTATCGGAGTATTGTCTGGCAGCCGTGACTGTTGCAGTCGTGTTCTCCTTTGCGACCCTTTGGCCTTCACATTATTCACACGTGTTTCTCACACTAAGCAAGCATTTTTTTCTTCCACCCACACACTCAACACCATCGCAGCCTCTTCTCATTGTTTTATGTACACATTTTTCCACCCCTTATTCACCCTATATCACACACCATTCGCGTTACAATTTCGCTGTACAATAGTCAACAAAACTCCCTTGTGCTGTTAACCTGTATTATACAATTACTTGTTCGTTGAATAAAAAGCTGCTCTGGCGCAAACGGTTTTTAGTCTGTTTTCGGTGTTTAAAACCGAAACAATATACTATTATTTAGACGGTTACGCTAGCCAAAAATTGTATATGGAATATTTTTACAATTATTATCTCTCGTTATTATTGTTCTACACATTACACATCAATAAAACGCAAACAAATTCGAATTATTTACAAATAATATAAAACTATATAAATATTATAAACACTGTATAATAACCAATAGGTATATAGTTTGTATTATATTGTACTTTGTTTATTGTTATAAATTATACCGGTAAATCCTTGTATTCTTTCTTTGTGATCTTAGAATATCCAAGAAAATATTCTTATATAAATTTCTAAATAAGAAATATATATAAATTAAAAATTACTTTGATATTTTGACTTCAACTTGTTTTTTTTTTTATATTATTCGATTTTGTGCATAATCTTTAACATTATAATACATACAAATAAAAATAATACGATACTTTTAAAATATTTATTGATAATTTATATCTTAAGCAACATACAAAAGTAATAAGTAATTCAATACTATACATTTTTAATTTATTTTTTGAAAAAATCTGATTCATATACATAATATACATGTTTGAGTTATAAGTGTATGTGTACATAATGTGTGTAACTTATTAACAGTATAAAATAAGTTTAGTGATATTTTTCATTGGGAATTTAAGTTGATATAGTATTTATATAGCTATTTTATATTTATAGATCGATTTCTCAAAATTTGTCAAGTACAATCAAAACAAATCGTCTCTTCATGGTTTTCCCAAAACCAGTGAACAATTTTAAAAATTACTTTTTAAAGTATCCCATAGTTTTAGTTAGTTTTCCAATGTATATAGATGTTCTGTGAAGCTATTTGAGCTTTTATATTACCGCAAAATGTGTTTTCCGACAAACGCATAAAAAACTTATACTGCAATACTTTAAAATGTCTTACAACGGCATATGGCTGTTTTACGATTGTTATTTTATTCATAAGTTATTGTATAGCCAAAGAATTACTGATTATAGAGACTTATTTCGGAAATTTAATTAAATACTAAATTATCTATTTGTACACTCATTTTAAACACTATAATTCTATACCACTAAACTAATATATTTTATTTAAAATAAATAATGTGTGTTTATGTTATAACATATTGCAAATCATTAGATGCTTCTAGAAATCATATTCATATTAAGCTAAATATACGTAGTTGTATTTTGTCGGTTACAAATTGTTGAGTTCAATATTATTACATAGAATATTATTTTTCTCCAGTTAATAAACAATTTTCATGAATATAATTAAAAATTTAATTTTATAAAACACGTAAAATATATCTTACAATAATCATTAATTAAAGTTCCTTTTGAAAATAGAATTTGATAAATCAAAACATGGTAATGTGAGTATTTCTGACTAATGGACCTGTCATTTAAAATAAGTCATCTGGTGCGTTAGTAATGGTACCTAGTAATAGCGGTCTAGAGGGTAGTGGTTAGAATAAATCATCTACAACACAAGTTCCATTTAATTTCTCTTCTCCATAAATGTCGGTGCGGAAAATAATTATTTTACCACCAAATAGAGTGCTTTGGTCAATAGCTACAAGGCTCATTCGCTCATTCGTGTAGCGAACTACCTATGTTGCCCTAAAACCATCTCATTAGCGTTATTCTCACATTGGTCACAACAAATATCATTAGATGAGAGAATGTAGAAAAAATTAAAAAGAAAAGTCAACAACGGTGAATGAAAGCAAAGAGAAACGAAATTATAGTCATTAACAATTACATTTTAATATGCCTTATTTATGGTTGTTTGACTTCATTTATATTTTTATTTTAGTTTATTGACAAAACAAATATAATACAAAAAATGCATTCAAAACATTTGAACTACGATTAACTTGCTGTAAATTTAAAAATAATACTTTATTAAATAATTACAAACATACAAACAAGAGCTACAAAAAAATAAAAATAAAAATATATAAATATACATTTAATTTTCGAATTATTAGATTTTCAAATATATTTGAAATAAACCAAAACCAATTAATCAAATCAATCTCAATACTCGTGATTAAAATAATGTGCACACATACTAAACAATTTTCTTTACATTTAAATAAACTTAAATATTGTCCGATTAATCATCTAAAATGACATAGCACAATATCCTTTATAAAGAAAACCACTTATGGTAATACGGAGTAGTTAAGATAAAAACCAAATTTAAAAAGTAGAAATTCACTGCACGTAAATAGTAAATACAAATTTAGGTGGGCGTCACGGGTGGAAGTTGTAATTTAAAAGAGATGATCACATTTTCAAAATAATTTTAAACAGAAAATAGTTTATTATTCTGTTTATTTATTTTTTTTAATTATTTTATTCATTTAAATACGCCACAAAATTATAAATATCGATTATAAAATTTACATGATACTATAAAAATAAAATACTTAAACTTAAACCTCACATCACCTGATTACCCCCAAATACATAATAAAATACAAATTTTACTCTCGTAAAAATATAATTGCTTATAAAAAATGCCACATATTATTTTAAATTTGTGATTCTTCAATTATGTTTCCTGTATTTTATGGTATAATTTTCAAAATATTTTGACTCTTTTTGAGCTATTAAAGATACGATAATTTTTTTTTAGTTAATTTTTTTATAAATATAAAAACATATATTGACAGGTAAGGATGCTTGGAAATTGAATACAAAGTTCTTAATAAGACAAATAAGTTGCTTATTTCTCAACTAAAAAACATTGAATATTTATTACAAGTATTTTAAGTTAGGATAATGACAAACTTTGTCAAAATCTCAAAATTCACTAATTATCTTATGGTTATAAATTCATAAAAAAATGTCTGTTTATACCTATTTATTTTTAACTAAAAACCGAATAACCGTATAGGTATCTAAAATATTCAACAAATATTTATATTATCATTTTCTAAACAAAGTATAATTTTTAAAATATTTTATCAATTCTTTAAATTATAATAAGTTATAGATCTTATATTGGTATTAAATGATTAAAAATACACAGGCGACATTTTACATAATTCGTTAAAATCACAAAAATTAACTACACTAGTATTTATAAACTATCTATAACATTTTACATTTTTATAACTAAAATATAAAAGTTTAATACAATGCTCCTCATAAGAATTTCATACTCGAATTAAAAAACCTTAAAAATATACAAACACAATTATTTTTTAAAGACAATATTATAGTTTAGATATGGACGAAATCACGTGTTTGAACGATGAATGCAATGTTCATTATTTTGTAATAATTCAAAAACATTATTCAGGGGATTTCAACATTTTATGTATATTATGAATTTTACAATACGCAGCGAGGTTTTTAAAATATGTAGGTTAATTTTAAGTTATTATTTATTTATACTATGACCCTAGTTATACTGTTTTACGGTATTTACAGTAAGATAACTGAAAACTTTACGACAGTAATATAATATAGTATACATATTATATACATATATTATAATAATTGAACACTAATAATATAATAAATGCAATATTTTCGGAAATAATTAAACTAACTTACGTCTGTACTAAAAATTAAAATTAATTACTCAAATAATATTTAATTATTTTATTTTATGTATTTATATATTTTATGTTAGAACCTACAATTTTGTCATTTAACTCATGTTGCTTAAGTAATTTGTAAACGAAATAGTGACACATATTTTAGTTTTAAAATAGTATTTAATATGATGTTAGTTAATAATTACCGTGCGTGAGTCGAACACAAGGAGTACCTTCGAGTAAAGATATATAATGTATGTGTTTTCAATTATAATATGCACCTATACATAATACATAAACATGTATAATGTAGTGTATATCTAATATAGGTACATATTACCTATATATATATAAAAAAAATAAAATATATTAATTTAAATTAAAACCATATTATGATTTATAAACTTAGAGTTATTATCATTGTTTTTTAAGCTATTTATAGTATAAATTAATTCTTATTACGAATGTATGGTTAGTGAATTTGGTTAGTGCTTTTAGTCCTTAAAATAATTATTTTATTTTTTGCTTGTATAATAATTAAGTGTTATTATCATTATTGTTAACAATAGGAATAACAATTATTGATTTTATTTACTTTAAACAACATTCCGGTATATAATGTTTTATTAAATAAAATAATTCTTCGATGAATCAAGTTGCACAATATTTTTTTTTGAATGTATACACAGTACAATATTATTTAATTCTGGAAAATCTTTTGTTGGAGTATAAGTGTGGAACGATTCGTAGTTACACTTCCGGTTTATACGGATGTCGTAGTACTAACTCGTACGTCGGTAGAAATTTGATGTCATCTGCAATGCAGTTGTCTGTTTAATAATATTCATTGCATTTATTCAAGTATTAATCAATTTTCGTGGTAATATATTCTAAGAATTTTCGTTATCTATACCTATCTATAAACTGTAATTATAAACTGTATTGGTATAAACAAATATTTTATAAAGATTTATTTTTAATTGATTAAAAATATGCATAGTTTATTGTAGTTAAAATAAAAAATATATATTTTTTATATACTATACGATATGAATGTAAAACATTTTAAGATGAAATGCAAAGAACATTTTACTGGAATTTGTAATATGTCATTAAAATTCACCAACTAAAGCTATTTTAACACTGCAAGTATGTATACTTCGTATTAAGACATTTAATTTTAAATAATATCTTAAGATAAAAGTGCAATGTTTTTATTATGTACTATTTTTGTCTTCATATCTTGTCATCTGGTTTGAAAACTGTTCAGAGAATAATATTTAGGTAGTTGAAGAAATTTTCCGAAATATGGTGAAATTTAAACTTCACTTTTGAAAATCAATAGTTAGTGTACAGCAAGTTTATTTCAATCCCACGAGATTTACCCCAAAGAGTACCCGAAAATAGTTTGTCCTGCTAAGTTTATCGAACACAATTGGTAATTTAATACTAATTGTAAGCATAAATTGTAATTCTAATACAGTTGAATTTTGAAAACTCAGCACTGAAAAAATATGAATACTATTGATATTCGTATTTTTTTTTTTATATAATATGAATAGGTATATTTCTATATTTTTTAATCGTTACATATTTTTTAAATTATTTTTATTTCTTGTTAAAAAATTAAAAGTACTTACTTAATATAAATTAAGAAGTTAACGACTATTAATAAAATATTATAATATAGTTATTTTAAAGACATTTTAAGCTAAAATTATTTAATTATTAAACATAAGAAGGAGTAGGTATCAATAAGATTCATTAAAAAATGCCACGTTAAACCAATATGTTTATGAAAACGAATGCGATAATTATAGCACATGCCAAAACATGCGTTAATGCAAAGAAAATATGTGTTTAAATAAAAGACTTTGGACGTAGAAGCACATCGAGAGAAAATTATAGAGTTCAAAAATATTTCAGTTCTTTGAAAATCCTGCGAAACGTGATTCATAAAATCTTGTTATAAAGATATTTGTGTAAATTTAAAATTGGCCGTTAGAATTACGAGAAGGACAGTTTAAGATAAGACTGTAGAACATGGCAATTATTAAGTTTTTAAAAAGGTACAAAATTAGTAACAAGACAATGAATACACAACATAATCATTTGGTAAAGAACATAAATCTCCAAGGAATTAAAACACAACACTTAATTTAAATTCACAAACATTTTGTATATGGTCTACTAAAATTGTATAAATATAAATCTAAATAGTTATTTTTAAAGAAAATAAAATAACTTTTAATGGAATTATTTTTTTCCTTCTGTAATTTGTTTTAAGTAACATTATTATAAAAATAAAACACAATAATGGAGTTTAGCTTTGAAATCGAAAATAACTTAGTGTATTCGTTTTTTTAAAACACAATAATAAAGATCAAATGGGTGCCTTTGTTAATATTAATTTGATTTGTTCTTGTTTTCACTTTTTAATTTGTAGAGCTAGTAACCACAAAAAACCAAGTTCTTGGTTAAAAGGGTGAGAAGAGTAAAAGTGTCTTGTAATTCTACAACAGAAGTATGTGACTGGGTGGTATACAAGGTAGTTGAGACTTATGCATGGTTTTGACGCGTTAGCACACAGCGATGATTAATCTAAAGGAAAATGGCTCATACCCTCTCCATCAATTTATTAACCTGGGCGTTCTATATTTCTAACAAGAATATTTCAAACCGAATGATACACTGATTGTGAAACATACGAATAATTGACGAAATATTTATAAATATAATATAGGTAGTATAACAATAATACAATATAATGTTCTTATTATAGTCACATAATGAGACATAATACGTATTATGACGTATAATATGTATTAATTTATGTTGATTACCTTATGTACATTTTTAGTAAAATTTTAAGTTGTATTAAATTCGCAGATAAATTTTATTCAATTTTATAAGACAATAGTCAGAAGTTTCTCGTAGTTAGGAGGTTGATTTCGAATATCATTTTATAGGTAATTCGTAATAATTTTGATTTTTGATTTATAAACTAAAGATATTTCTCTAAAAACTTAAAACATTACGAAAAAATACCTACATTAAATTGTACTAAAATAATTAAATGATTGTTTAATGTAGCATGCATATAATTTTGTTTTTAATATTTATATATTTGAATTATATAAAAATATAATTAAAAAAGTAATTTTTTTTTTAAACTAAAATGATGAAATTTAACAATAACAAGAGCATCATTTTAGAATACACTTTCCTCTATATCTACTGAAAAAAATAAAAAATAGAGTATTAAATTATTCATATAATTATTAAAAAAAAAACCCTAGTTTTTAAGTATCGTTAGGTTGTAGTTTATGTATGTTTTTATGAAAATTATATACTTTTGAGTTGACAATCAAGAATGCCATCTAAAATTTGTAATTTATTATATAGTTTTAAAAAATATATATTCATAATGAAAGCATTTGAAATATATTTTTATAATATTAAAATAAAATATAGTCGTTTTAACTTCAATATACTTCAAGTTTTCCTTAAAATTCTAATTTTAAATTTTGTCAACCTGCAGGTCAACATGTATTTTAGTATATTGTGTAAGGCTTTTCAAAGGTTTAATAAATTGTATTAGACTACTACAATGTTTTGATTTGTACCTAACTATTCATTAGTTTAAAATATAATTAATGGAATACTTTTATAAATAAAAATAACTATATTAAATATTATATATTGCATAATATAATAAGCATATTATATAGTACGTACAGAATAATATTTAATCATAATATAATTATAATTTGATATAATAATTTATATTTTTTAATATTTTTTTATACGATTTTATAAACCTCCATATATCATATAATTTATTGTTGATTTAACGTATCCATATTAATATTTTAATAAGATTTTTTTTTATAATTTTAGTACATATATTTTAATTTAAATACTGTAATACTTTGTAGAAAAAAACTGTAACAAATTCAAATATTATACATCATAAGAATTGAATATTTTTTTTATTTTTGTATAATACCTATACATAATATTAGAAACATAATATCTTTATCAAATTGAAACAATCAATATATATATATATAATAAGTGAATAAAAAACATGATAGGATAAAACACAAACAAGTGATGAATAAACAATCTACGCTTTAGGCGTCTACAAGGATTACCAGGAATTGATAAAGATAATAAATTTTGAACTAGTGGATTTAAATAAAATAATAAACAACTATGGAATATTTTAAAGAATCATGTAGCATTTTAATATGCTAGAATTTATGAATTGTAGGCAAGTATGTAATGTTAAGTTTCATAAGTAGGTAATTGGATTAAATTTGTCTTGGACTCTTAGAGCGATGATAAAAAAAAAATTGAATTTCATTTGTATTTTGCTTTTTTTGTGTTCCCCGACGACCAAAGTCCATAACCATAAGTCCTAATTGGTTTCAAAAGTGTTTTGTATCCATAAGAAGTTGTTTAATTTTAATGGGATAAGTGTGTTTATTATTATCACAAAATAGTTTTAAGTATGCACAGATGGTTATTTAAAGAAAGTATCTTATATTTAATGTTTTGAGACCAAGTTAAACGCTGGTTTAGAAATGCTATCAAGATATTTTACTGTTATTAAATTGGAGATTAGGTTTTCTTAGAGAGTAACATAAGAACATAGGGAAAATTTGAAAGTAGCAGTTGTTTATTTATTTTGATTTACTTTAAACCATCATCTAGTAAGTCAGCCTTTCCTTACTGCCAAGTTGATTTTGTAGATTAGTAAAAGCTGTGTAAGGATTAGCATTAATTGATATTAACGCCTTGTCATCAACATAATCAGCTACTGATGTATTTGATTTGGTATGTTGGTCAGAGACGAACACATTGTAAATAATAGAAAATTGAATACTGCCCCAAGTAACGCTTACGTTTTTAACTATTACGTTTAAGAGTGCAAAATTGAAAGTGGAGTTCTAAGAGCTATTATTTTATTAATAGTTAGTATGTTGGAGGGAGATATTTTTTTGAGTTCGTATAATGAGCAATTATACCGTATTATATTTATATTATAAAATGCTTATGAAATACCTGACAAATTCAGTAGAATTTTTTTCTGTGGGTACAAAATAATATCTTTAAATTTGAATAAATAGTTAATGATCGACCTAACCTAAACTGAGAATCGGATGCAAGACTTTGTTTTCTATAATAACAAGTAAAATGCGTTTAATTATTAAACTTCCTAGAATTTTGACCTATAAAGGCAAAACCTAATGGGTCTTACAGCGAACTAGCCTCAAAGTAAAAATATACATCCTAATTTACATTATTCAATATAATAATATTATGCATATACATTTTATTTCATAAAACTAAAAAATTCTATGATTATAATTATTTGTACACTAAAACTATTGTTGTATATTTTTATAAACAATAATAAAAGTAATTTTTTTATCTAATATTATATTCTGGTTATGAGGTACATTTTTTATTTTTCAAAAAAAAAGTATTTTATCATCGTGTAAATAGCATAATATTTGTAGTTATAAATCAAATTCGTAGTAATTATATTCGATTACTATGAAACGGGATGAACTATGTTTACTATTCGTAGTATTTTTTATAGTTTTATCTAAGTTTTTAAATTTAGTTTTTAAAATTATTTAGACCTATATTTTAATTCTGACTATTCAAAGTATCAAAAAAATAGACAAATATATTTTGTCAATACTAGTTTATTTTTTATTTCTGTTCATAGTCTAGCACTTAGACATGATTCAAACTTCTTTGTTCTTTATAATAAATTGTTGTAGTTGAAATTAGTTATAACATAATTATAACTAAATTAATAATGAAAATTAATTAATAAAATAATTACAAATTATAATTATTTTAGTTAGAATTTGACTGATCAGAAATAGCGTGATATGTTTACTGCTTATATTTGGGTGTTGGAGTATATGCCGTGCATCGTTCCGGGTACAGAATTAATATCAGATGGTGAGCAGAATACTTAAATTTCCAAATAAAATATTTGCAGCAGTTCCAAAAGCCTGGGGAACAATTGGGTCTTTGAATACAATTAAACCAGTAACTTCATATTAATATAGACCGGTCTGGGTCCTTTTGTATGTTCCATAATGACAAGTATGAAATTTAATTAATGTTCATTGATAATAATTAAGGGTAAAATTCTAAAGTCTTTACATCCGTTAGATATAATTCAAAGCACATAAATTATCCCAAAATATATATTTTTTTTCGTTCAAGTACAAATATAGTAAAATAGAGTAATAAATGGAGTACAATTTACATAGGTGTATTAAATATATTATGTATATTTTTAGGTTAGAAATACTAACGTTCTACATTATTATAGATAATCTATTATGGCGATAGTGGCTTATGTATATTTTGATTAAATTAATAATATTATATTTTTCATGTCATTCATATTAAAATAAGGAGTATAATATCAAATATGATTTTTATATAATCACGCAATTACAAATATTATTATAGTCGCCAACGCCAATGATTCGCGTATTATATACAACGAACAAATATATTTCTCGACGCTATTACAAAGGTGGATAGGATATGGGGTAGAACAAAACGAGAAATAGATTTCCTTCAATGCGACCCATAACGAAACAAGAAAAACAATAACCGAGTACTTAAGAGGTTTGGTCTTGGAGATTTCCTGTCATCTGATATAGCCCCGGACTTTTATTTACGGCCACCGGCATCCCTTCTTTATTGTTATCTTCCCAGTCACAACTCCCACCCAAATACTAATGGATAATGTGATTTTCACCGGAGACAGTAGAAATTGGTTATTACTGACCCAGGATTGCAATTGTTTTGCGTGGATATAGGGATGGTCATTTTACCCAGACATATAATAATAATATAATGGATCCGTTTTAGAAATTTAATCGGTCATATCTTTTATTCTTTTATAATGCATTAAAACCGTAACTCCTATAAATACATTATTTTTTATACGCCTATAAATAACCATAAAAAATTAGTTGAATATGTTAAACAAACAATAATAATGGGATTATATGCTTGGACATTAATAATATTATCAACATTAATTAGTTTTAAAGTAAAATTGTTGTTTAATTTACAACTAATTTAACTGATAAAATACTTTGTAAATACTCAATTTATTTAAAAAAATGGTTATTTAAATGCATTGAAATAAACAATTTGATAGGTATTTAATTATTTGAATATAACCACACTTTTATTTAAAATTAAGAAAGTTTAAATTATGTAATAAATTACAATATAATTAAAAAGTCTACGATTTTAATCGTATAATATATCAATATAATTATATTATTATAGCTACATAGAAATAAGCCTCGGCAACGTAGCCATTGGCTGACATTTTACATTCTTCTTCTTATTATTATTTTTTTATAAACAATTAATTAATTCTATTTAAGATAGGTAAAATAATTTTCTCATAGTTATATTAATAATTAATATATGTATTAATTTTATTTTAAATGTTTACTAATAATTATAGTACTTTATATTGGAAAAAAAAACATTAATTATTATTATTATTTAACCATATACTTAAGTTTCTACAGTTTATTATTTTTATTGTTTATATTTATATAAATACATCAGAATCAACTTTTTGGATTTTATTTCTAGTCAATATTTATAGAAAAACCTTACACAATATCAGTAAAATGTAAGGTTCATTTTGATTCTTATTAAGATAAATCGATTTTTTAATTTGTTCTTACTATTGATGCCAAATGAATTTTCAAACTTAAATACTTGAAACTTGTAAATTTTTAATAGCTTTTTTTAATGATAACTTTCTGTAAACCGAAAAGTAAAACCAAAAAACTCAAAATTAAAATATTAAAAAAAAATTAATCAGAAGTTACTTATATTTGTATTATGACATTGATCAAATGTAACCTATTAAGTATTAAAACAGTGACTTAAACTCGCGATATGTAGAATAATAATTAATTATTATTACTTTGAATAGAACTAAGACAGTTTAATGAATACATTTTTTTATCATATAAGTATAAATTTTAATCCATATATGATTTTTACTTAAATATATTCAAC